>NC_060188.1:11588893-11786576 GCF_021184085.1 Oncorhynchus gorbuscha | reverse complement strand
TTAGGATGTAATAATAATAATAATAATAATATATGCCATTTAGCAGACGCTTTTATCCAAAGCGACTTACAGTCATGTGTGCATACATTCAACGTATGGGTGGTCCCAAGTTGATATGGTTGTCATTTGATTGGGATGTAGAACAAGTTGATATGGTTGTCATTAGGATGTAGAACAAGTTGTTATGGTTGTCATTAGATTAGGATGTAGAACAAATTGATATGGTTGTCATTAGGATGTAGAACAAGTTGATATGGTTGTCATTAGATTAGGATGAAAAACAAGTTGATATGGTTGTCATTAGATTAGGATGAAAAACAAGTTGATATGGTTGTCATTAGATTGGGATGTAGAACAAGTTGATATGGTTGTCATTAGATTGGGATGTAGAACAAGTTGATATGGTTGTCATTTGATTGTCGTTGGAGCCTCTAGCCCTGCTCAATATGCCTTAACCAACCATGTTGTCCCACCTCCCACATATGCGATGACATCACCTGGTTTAATCGTCTCTATAGACTATATCTCTCTCATCAATCCTCAATGCCTAGGTTTACCTCCAATGTACTCACATCCTACCTTACCTTTGTCTGTACACTATGCCTTGAATCTATGCTATCGTGCCCAGAAACCTGCTCCTTTTACTCTGTTCCGAACGTGCTACACGGCCAGTTCGTATAGCATTTAGCTGTACCCTTATCTTACTGCTCCTCTGTTCCTCTGGGGATGTAGAGGTTAATCCAGGTACTGCAGTGCCTAGCTCCACTCCCACTCCCCAGGTGCTCTCATTTGTTGACTTCTGTAACCGTAAAAGCCTTGGTTTCATGCATGTTAACATTGGAAGCTTACTCCCTAAATTTGTTTTACTTACTGCTTTAGCACACTCTGCCAACCCGGATGTCTTAGCCGTGTCTGAATCCTGGTTTAGGAAAACCACCAAAAATGCTGAAATCTCCATTGCTAACATTTTCTGCCAAGATAGAATTGCCAAAGGGGGTGTTGCAATCTACTGCAAAGATAGCCAGCAGAGTTCTGTATTACTATCTAAGTCTGTACCCAAACAATTTGAGCTTCCAAAATTAAATGTAGAATCGTCTTCCTATATCGCAATAAAGCATCCTTCACTCATGCTGCCAAACATACCCTCATAAAACTGACCATCCTACCGATTCTCGACTTCGGTGATGTCATCTATAAAATAGCCTCCAACACTCTACTCAACAAACTGGATGCAGTCTATCACAGTGCCATCCGTTTTGTCACCAAAGCCCCATATACTACCCACCTCTACGCTCTCGTTGGTTGGCCCTCGCTCCATACTCATCGCCAAACCCACTGTCTACTGGTTATCTACAAATCTCTGCTAGGTAAAGCCCCGCCTTATCTCAGCTCACTGATCACCATAGCAGCACCCACTCGTAGCACGCGCTCCAGCAGGTATATTTCACTGGTTACCCCCAAAGCCAATTCCTCCTTTGGTCGTCTTTCCTTCCAGTTCTCTGCTGCCAATGACTGGAACGAACTGCAAAAATCTCTGAAGCTGGAGACTCACATCTCCCTCACTAGCTTTAAGCGCCAGCTGTCAGAGCAGCTCACAGATCACTGCACCTGTATATAGCCCATCTGTAAACAGCCCATCTATCTACCTACCTCATCCCCATACTGTATTTATTTATTTATCTTGCTCCTTTGCACCCCAGTATCTCTACTTGCACATTCATCTTCTTCACATCTACCATTCCAGTGTTTAATTGTTATATTGTAATTACTTTGCCACCATGGCCTATTTATTGCCTTAACTCCCTCATCTTACTTCATTTGCACTCACTGTATATAGACTTTTTGTTTTCTTTTGTTCTACTGTATTATTGACTATGTTTTGTTTATCCATGTGTTGTAAGTGTCGAATTACTATGCTTTATCTTGGCTGTGGATGTAGAACAAGTTGATATGGTTTTCATAAAGGTTCAGTACCAAGTCAGAAACACAGGTATGTATATAATCCACTTTAGAGTTTGGCGATGAGGACACCAAGGGCTGACAGCTGCACTACACTTGTTCCTCACAGTTTATGGTCATGTAAACTATATTGAACGAAATTATAGACGCAATATGCAACAATCTCAAGATTTCACCGAGTTACAGTTACAGCCAATCAGAATGAGTTTTTTGACACAAAGTGCTTTATTACAGACAGACACTCCTCAGTTTTATCAGCTGGTCTGCTGTTTTTAGTCCGGTTGTACGTACTGCCAAATTCTCTAAAATGACCGAGGCAGCTTCTGTGGCAACAGCTCTGGTGGACAATCCTGCAGTCAGCATGCCAATTGCACGCTCCCTCAATTTGAGACATCTGTGGCATTGTGTTGTGTGACAAAACTGCACATTTTAGAGTGGCCTTTTTATAGTCCCCACTACAAGGCGCACCTGTGTAATGATCATGCTGTTAAATCAGCTTCTTGATATGTCACACCTGTCAGGGGGATGGATTATCTTGGCAAAGTGGAAATGCTCACGAACAGAGATGTAAACAAATTTGTGCACACAATTTGAGAGAAATAAGCTTTTTGTGCATATGGAACATTTATGGGATTTTTTATTTCAGCTCATGAAACATGGAACTAGCACTTTATATGTTGCAATTCTATTTTTGTTCAGTATAAATTACTAGACCAGAGGCAGGTTCAATTCCAAAACTCAAATTCTGATCTTTGTGACAGATCCCCTCCTTCAGATAAGATCTTGTCTTACCATCTCTGGGTTTCTCTTATTTGTCATGGCAGTAGAGTAAAATATTGCTTTATTTGGTGTTTGTATTGCAGTCTAGGCCATGTCATGATCAAGACACTCAGGGCCACTGACACATGGGAAGCATCTACTCTCTCAGATTTGCTACTTCCTTCCTTCCTTCCTCTCAGTTCTCCATCCACCCTGCCATTAAGCTGACCTGACGGCTGGGCCCTTTCTACACAGCCCCCACGGCCCTGCCCATTACAGAGGTCACCAGAGGTCGTTCTGGAGGTCGTTATGAACCAAAGACAGACCGACGACCAGGGGCAACCAAACACACGTACCTACGGGGCAGTGGCAGGAAGAGCAACAGGATATGAGTCTGCGGTGAGGGGAGGGGAGAACGCTAACTACACCTATATTTGTTTTGGATCGTTCAGAGGAAGGAAAGGCTCAGATGTAATGGCTTGTTTACGTGGTTCTGAAATGTCCCTCCGCTGGAATCACATAATTGCCCCATGACTCGATCAATCAAGGTATGAAACAAGGGTCTGCAGGTTAAGTAAACATATTAATAGTTTTAGATTTCTGCTCTCTTTCCTCTGCCATGGGAAACATCAACAGCTTAGAGAGACTGAGTTATGGAGGACCCAGTGAAGAACGTTGTTTGTTTATTGAATAAATGAAAGTGATTGCATTGAACAAGCAAAGCAACTACCAGACACTGTTATGATTCATCGCACAGAGGCTTTTAGATTCCTCTCCAATTAAGGATATGGAAAGCTACAGTGCACCCTCCACTCCCTCTACCCTCCACTCCCTCCACCCTCCACTCCCTCTACCCTCCACTCCCTCCATCCTCCACTCCCTCCACCCTCTACTCCCTCCACCCTCCACTCCCTCCACTCCCTCCACCCTCCATTCCCCCTACCCTCCACTCCCTCTACCCTCCACTCCCTCTACCCTCCACTCCCTCTACCCTCCACTCTCCACCCTCCACTCCCTCCACTCCCTCCACCCTCCACTCCCCCTACCCTCCACTCCCTCTACCCTCCACTCCCTCTACCCTCCACTCCCTCCACCCTCCACTCACTTCACCCTCCACTCCCTCCACCCTCCACTTCCTTCACTCTCCACTCCCTCCACCCTCCACTCACTTCACCCTCCACTCCCTCCACCCTCAACTCCCTCCCTCTCTACTCCCTTCATTCACTCTCCACTCCCTCCCTCCACTCTCCACTCTCTCCCTCTACCCTCCACTCCCTCTACCCTCTACTCCCTCCACTCTCCACTCCTTCCACTCTCCACTCCCTCCACCCTCCACTCCCTCTACCCTCCACTCCCTCTACCCTCTACTCCCTCCACTCTCCACTCCTTCCACTCTCCACTCCCTCCACCCTCCACTCCCTCTACCCTCCACTCGCTCTACCCTCCACTCCCTCCACTCTCCACTCCCTCCACCCTCCACTCCTTCCTCTCTCCACCCTCCGCCCCCTCCACTCCATCCAGCCTCCACTCCTTCCACCCTCCACTTTGTCCACTCTCCGCTCCCTTCCTCCTCTGATCCCTCCACCATTCCCCCAGTCATCACTAGATTTACAGCGACATCATTACAGTGTTGCATTTTTCCACTAAGGCATTTTCTGAAACTGTAAAACAAGGAAAGGAGCAGTTACAATCTAGCCTTACAAGCCAAACAGGGTGTTACATGTCAGCTGCTGTCAGCCATACATCCTGCTGCATGGTCTTTATAAGGATTTGCCTCAGTGCTGTTCCATGTGAACCTGATAGGACACCTTATAAATTCAGCCTGAAGATTAAGCTCCACAATAAACTACACATTACTATAGTACAGACCAGTCATAAGGCATCCTGCTCCCTCTCCCTGTATACTGTAACCACAGGGCTGGCATGGCTCTCACACACCTCCTTCCTAATGGCTTTCCCAGAGAGGAGAGCGGGCCCTACCTGCTGTCTAATTGGAAGCTTTGCTATTTTTAAACTAAACAGACCATAGCTACAGCTGAGCATGATATGGAACGTTGTGGTGTAATAATGTTATATGATGTACTGTTTTATATTTGGTTTTATATGTAACGTAGGTACTATAATGTGTTTGGACCCCAGGAAGAGAAGCTGCAGCTAATGGGGATCCCTAATAAATACATACACAAGTCTGATATAGTACACAGTCTGGTATAGTACACAGTATGGTATAGTACACAGTATGGTATAGTACACAGTCTGGTATAGACACAGTCTGGTATAGACACAGTCTGGTATAGTATACAGTCTGGTAGAATATACAGTCTGGCCTGTTATACAGTCTGGCCTATTATACAGTCTGGCTGAGTATACAGTCTGGTATAGTACACAGTGTAGTCTAGTATACAGTCTGGTATAGTATAAGGTCTGGTCTTGTATACAGTCTGGTCTAGTATATACTAGTATATAGTCTGGTAGAATATACAGTCTGGTAGAATATACAGACAGGCCTACAATCCTGTCTGGTCTAGCATCCAGTCTGGCCTAGTATCCAGTCTGGCTGAGAATACAGTCTGGTATAGTACACAGTGTAGTCTAGTATACAGTCTGGTATAGTATACAGTCTGGTCTTGTATACAGTCTGGTCCAGTATACAGTCTGGTGTAGTATGCAGTCTGGTCTAATATACAGTCTGGTAGAGAATACAGTCTGGTCGAGTACACAGTCTGGTCAAGTGTACAGTCTAGTCGAGTGTACAGTCTGGTCGAGTGTACAGTCTGGTCGAGTGTACAGTCTGGTACAGTCTGGTAGAGTGTACAGTCTGGCACAGCCTGGTAGAATGTACAGTCTGGTGGAGTGTACAGTCTGGTAGAGTGTACAGTCTGGTAGAGTGCACAGTCTGGCACAGCCTGGTAGAGTGTACAGTGTGGCACAGCCTTTTAGAGTGTACAGTCTGGTACAGTCTGGTGGAGTGTACAGTCTGGTAGAGTGTACAGTCTGGTAGAGTGCACAGTCTGGTACAGTCTGGTAGAGTGTACAGTCTGGCACAGCCTGTTAGAGTGTACAGTCTGGCACAGCCTGTTAGAGTGTACAGTCTGGCACAGCCTGGTAGAATGTACAGTCTGGTGGAGTGTACAGTCTGGTAGAGTGTACAGTCTGGTAGAGTGCACAGTCTGGCACAGCCTGGTAGAGTGTACAGTGTGGCACAGCCTTTTAGAGTGTACAGTCTGGTACAGTCTGGTGGAGTGTACAGTCTGGTAGAGTGTACAGTCTGGTAGAGTGCACAGTTTGGCACAGCCTGGTAGAGTGTACAGTCTGGCACAGCCTGTTAGAGTGTACAGTCTGGTACATTCTGGTGGAGTGTACAGTCTGGTACAGTCTGGTGGAGTGTACAGTCTGGTAGAGTGTACAGTCTGGTACAGTCTGGTGGAGTGTACAGTCTGGTAGAGTGTACAGTCTGGTAGAGTGTACAGTCTGGTAGAGTGTACAGTCTGGTAACAGTCTGGTGGAGTGTACAGTCTGGTGGAGTGTACAGTCTGGTAGAGTGTACAGTCTGGTAGAGTGTACAGTCTGGTAGAGTGCACAGTCTGGTAGAGTGCACAGTCTGGTAAAGTGCACAGTCTGGTAAAGTGCACAGTCTGGTCGAGTGCACAGTCTGGTCGAGTGCACAGTCTGGTCGAGTGCACAGTCTGGTCGAGTGCCAAGAAGTCCCTCGACTTCTTGGCACTGACGGAAACATGGATCACCACAGACAACACTGCTACTCCTACTGCTCTCTCTTCGTCCGCCCACGTGTTCTCGCACACCCCGAGAGCGTCTGGTCAGCGGGGTGGTGGCACCGGGATCCTCATCTCTCCCAAGTGGTCATTCTCTCTTTCTCCCCTTACCCATCTGTCTATCGCCTCCTTTGAATTCCATGCTGTCACAGTTACTAGCCCTTTCAAGCTTAACATCCTTATCATTTATCGCCCTCCAGGTTCCTCGGAGAGTTCATCAATGAGCTTGATGCCTTGATAAGCTCCTTTCCTGAGGACGGCTCACCTCTCACAGTTCTGGGCGACTTTAACCTCCCCACGTCTACCTTTGACTCTTTCCTCTCTGCCTCCTTCTTTCCACTCCTCTCCTCTTTTGACCTCACCCTCTCACCTTCCCCCCTACTCACAAGGCAGGCAATACGCTCGACCTCATCTTTACTAGATGCTGTTCTTCCACTAACCTCATTGCAACTCCCCTCCAAGTCTCCGACCACTGCCTTGTATCCTTTTCCCTCTCGCTCTCATCCAACACCTCCCACACTGCCCCTACCGGATGGTATCGCGCCGTCCCAACCTTCGCTCTCTCTCCCCGCTACTCTCTCCTCTTCCATCCTATCATCTCTTCCCTCCGCTCAAACCTTCTCCCACCTATCTCATGATTCTGCCTCCTCAACCCTCCTCTCCTCCCTCTCTGCATCCCTTGACTCTCTATGTCCCCTATCCTCCAGGCCGGCTCGGTCCTCCCCTCCCGCTCCGTGGCTCGATGACTCATTGCGAGCTCACAGAACAGGGCTCCGGGCAGCCGAGCGGAAATGGAGGAAAACTCGCCTCCCTGCGGACCTGGCATCCTTTCACTCCCTCCTCTCTACATTTTCCTCCTCTGTCTCTGCTGCTAAAGCCACTTTCTACCACGCTAAATTCCAAGCATCTGCCTCTAACCCTAGGAAGCTCTTTGCCACCTTCTCCTCCCTCCTGAATCCTCCGCCCCCTCCCCCTCCTCCCTCTCTGCAGATGACTTCGTCAACCATTTTGAAAAGAAGGTCGACGACATCCGATCCTCGTTTGCTAAGTCAAACGACACCGCTGGTTCTGCTCACACTGCCCTACCCTGTGCTCTGACCTCTTTCTCCCCTCTCTCTCCAGATGAAATCTCGCGTCTTGTGACGGCCGGCCGCCCAACAACCTGCCCGCTGACCCTATCCCCTCCTCTCTTCTCCAGACCATTTCCGGAGACCTTCTCCTTACCTCACCTCGCTCATCAACTCATCCCTGACCGCTGGCTACGTCCCTTCCGTCTTCAAGAGAGCGAGAGTTGCACCCCTTCTGAAAAAACCTACACTCGATCCCTCCGATGTCAACAATTACAGACCAGTATCCCTTCTTTCTTTTCTCTCCAAAACTCTTGAACGTGCCGTCCTTGGCCAGCTCTCCCGCTATCTCTCTCTGAATGACCTTCTTGATCCAAATCAGTCAGGTTTCAAGACTAGTCATTCAACTGAGACTGCTCTCCTCTGTATCACGGAGGCGCTCCGCACTGCTAAAGCTAACTCTCTCTCCTCTGCTCTCATCCTTCTAGATCTATCGGCTGCCTTCGATACTGTGAACCATCAGATCCTCCCTCTCCACCCTCTCCGAGTTGGGCATCTCCGGCGCGGCCCACGCTTGGATTGCGTCCTACCTGACAGGTCGCTCCTACCAGGTGGCGTGGCGAGAATCTGTCTCCTCACCACACGCTCTCACCACTGGTGTCCCCCAGGGCTCTGTTCTTGGCCCTCTCCTATTCTCGCTATACACCAAGTCACTTGGCTCGGTCATAACCTCACATGGTCTCTCTTATCATTGCTATGCAGACGACACACAATTAATCTTCTCCTTTCCCCTTCTGATGACCAGGTGGCGAATCGCATCTCTGCATGTCTGGCAGACATATCAGTGTGGATGACGGATCACCACCTCAAGCTGAACCTCGGCAAGACGGAGCTGCTCTTCCTCCCGGGGAAGGACTGCCCGTTCCATGATCTCGCCATCACGGTTGACAACTCCATTGTGTCCTCCTCCCAGAGCGCCAAGAACCTTGGCGTGATCCTGGACAACACCCTGTCGTTCTCAACCAACATCAAGGCGGTGGCCCGTTCCTGTAGGTTCATGCTCTACAACATCCGCAGAGTACGACCCTGCCTCACACAGGAAGCGGCGCAGGTCCTAATCCAGGCACTTGTCATCTCCCGTCTGGATTACTGCAACTCGCTGTTGGCTGGGCTCCCTGCCTGTGCCATTAAACCCTTCAACTCATCTAGAACGCCGCAGCCCGTCTGGTGTTCAACCTTCCCAAGTTCTCTCACGTCACCCCGCTCCTCCGTTCTCTCCACTGGCTTCCAGTTGAAGCTCGCATCCGCTACAAGACCATGGTGCTTGCCTACGGAGCTGTGAGGGGAACGGCACCTCAGTACCTCCAGGCTCTGATCAGGCCCTACACCCAAACAAGGGCACTGCGTTCATCCACCTCTGGCCTGCTCGCCTCCCTACCACTGAGGAAGTACAGCTCCCGCTCAGCCCAGTCAAAACTGTTCGCTGCCCTGGCCCCCCAATGGTGGAACAAACTCCCTCACGACGCCAGGACAGCGGAGTCAATCACCACCTTCCGGAGACACCTGAAACCCCACCTCTTTAAGGAATACCTAGGATAGGATAAGTAATTCCTCTCACCCCACCCCCCCTAAGTTTTAGATGCACTATTGTTAAGTGACTGTCCCACTGGATGTCATAAGGTGAATGCACCAATTTGTAAGTCGCTCTGGATAAGAGCGTCTGCTAAATGACTTAAATGTAAATGTAAATGAGTACACAGTCTGGTCGAGTGCACAGTCTGACCGAGTACACAGTCTGGTCGAGTGCACAGTCTGACCAAGTGTACAGTCTGGTCTAATATACAGTCTGGTCTAGTATGCCGTCTGACCAAGTATACAGTCTGTACTAGTATCCAGTCTGGCCTAGTTTCCAGTCTGGCCTAGTATACAGTCTGGCCTAGTACACAGTCTGGTCTAGTATTCAGTCCGGTAGAGTATACCGTCTAGTAGAGTATACGTCTGGTAGAGTATACCATCTGGTAGAGTAAACAGTCTGGTCTAGTTAACACTCTGGTAGAGTATACAGACTGGTACAGTATCCAGTCTGACCGAGTATCCAGTCTGACCTAGTATCCTGTCTGGCCGAGTATCCAGTCTGGCCGAGTATCCAGTCTGGCCGAGTATCCAGTCTGGCCGAGTATCCAGTCTGGCCTAGTATACAGTCTGGCCTAGTATACAGTCTGGCCTAGTATACAGTCTGGCCTAAAATACAGTTTGGCCTTGTATACAGTCTGTTATTGTACACAGTCTGGTCTAGTATACAGTCTGGTCTACTATACAGTCTCATGTAGTTTACAGTCTGGTATAGTATACAGTCTAGTCTAGTATACAGTCTGGTCTAGGATACAGTCTGGTCTGGTATACAGTCTGTTATTGTAAACAGTCTGGTCTAGTATACAGTCTGGTCTACTATACAGTCTCATGTAGTTTACAGTCTTGTACAGTATACAGTCTAGTAGAGTATGCAGTCTGTTGTAGTTTACATTCTGGTAGAGTATACAGTCTGGTGTAGTTTGCAGTCTGGTAGAATATACAGTTTGTTGTAGTTTATATTCTAGTAGAGTGTATAGTCTGGTATAGTATACAGTCTCTTGTAGTTTACAGTCTGGTATAGTATACAGTCTGACCTAGTATACAGTCTGACCTAGTATCCAGTCTGACCTAGTATCCAGTCTGTCCGAGTATACAGTCTGATCTAGTATACAGTCTGGTCTGGTATACAGTCTGTTATTGTACACAGCCTGGTCTAGTAAACAGTCTGTTGTAGTTTACATTCTGGTAGAGTATACAGTCTAGTAGAGTATACAGTCTAGTAGAGTATACAGTCGAGTGGAGTATACAGTCTGGTAGTGTACACAGTCTGGTAGAGTATACAGTCTAGTAGAGTATACAGTCTGGTAGTGTACACAGTCTGGTAGAGTATACAGTCTGGTAGAGTATACCGTCTGGTGTAGTTTACAGTCTGGTAGAGTATACAGTCTGGTAGAGTATACAGTCTGGTAGAGTATACCGTCTGGTGTAGTTTACAGTCTAGTAGAGTATACAGTCTGGTGGAGTATACAGTCTGGTAGAGTATACAGTCTAGTAGAGTATGCAGTCTGGTAGTGTACACAGTCTGGTAGAGTATACAGTCTGGTAGAGTATACCGTCTGGTGTAGTTTACAGTCTGGTAGAGTATACAGTCTGGTAGAGTATACCGTCTGGTGTAGTTTGCAGTCTGGTACAGTATACAGTTTGTTGTAGTTTACATTCTGGTAGAGTATATAGTCTGGTGTAGTTTACAGTCTGGTATAGTATACCGTCTCGTGTAGTTTACAGTCTGGTATAGTATACAGTCTAGTAGAGTATACAGTCTGGTGTAGTTTGCAGTCTGGTAGAGTATACAGTTTGTTGTAGTTTACATTCTGGTAGAGTATATAGTCTGGTGTAGTTTACAGTCTGATATAGTATACACCCTCGTGTAGTTTACAGTCTGGTATAGTATACAGTCGAGTAGAGTATATAGTCTATTGTCGTTTACATTCTGGTGTAGTATACAGTCTGTTGTAGTTTACCGTCTGGTAGAGTATACAGTCTAGTAGAGCATACAGTCTAGTAGAGTATACAGTCGAGTGGAGTATACAGTCTGGTAGTGTACACAGTCTGGTAGAGTATAGAGTCTAGTAGAGTATACAGTCTAGTAGAGTTTACAGTCTAGTAGAGTTTACAGTCTAGTAGAGTATACAGTCTAGTATAGTATACAGTCTGGTAGAGTATACAGTCTAGTAGAGTATACAGTCGAGTGGAGTATACAGTCTAGTAGAGTATACAGTCTAGTATAGTATACAGTCTAGTAGAGTATACAGTCTAGTAGAGTATACAGTCGAGTGGAGTATACAGTCTAGTAGAGTATACAGTCTAGTATAGTATACAGTCTAGTAGAGTATACAGTCTAGTAGAGTATACAGTCTGGTATAGTATACAGTCTAGTAGAGTATACAGTCTAGTAGAGTATACAGTCTAGTATAGTATACAGTCTGGTAGAGTATACAGTTTGTTGTAGTTTACATTCTGGTAGATTATACATTCTCGTGTAGTTTACAGTCTAGTAGAGTATACAGTCTAGTAGAGTATACAGTCAAATCAAATCAAATCAAATTTTATTTGTCACATACACATGGTTAGCAGATGTTAATGCGAGTGTAGCGAAATGCTCTAGTATAGTATACAGTCTGGTAGAGTATACAGTAGAGTATACAGTTTATACAGTTTGTTGTAGTTTACATTCTGGTAGATTATACATTCTCGTGTAGTTTACAGTCTAGTAGAGTATACAGTCTAGTAGAGGATACAGTCTAGTATAGTATACAGTCTGGTAGAGTATACAGTCTAGTAGAGTATACAGTCTGGTAGAGTATACAGTCTAGTAGAGTATAGTAGAGTGTGGCGTAGGGCAGGCGGGGTCCTGATCCCTAAGGAGAAGGATGCAGTGAACATCAGCCAATTCCGCCCAATCTCCTTACTGAATGTCGAGGGAAAAATCTTCTTTAGGGTCATTGCCCAGAGGATGGCCGAGTACCTACAAAGGAATACGTACGTCGATGCATCTGTACAGAAGGCAGGAATATCAGGGTTCTCTGGCTGCTTGGAACATTCCAGCATGATCTGGCATCAGATCCAAATGGCCAAGGTGGAGAAAGGGACCTCCATGTAGTCTTCCTCGACCTCGCCAATGCATTTGGCTCTGTGCCCCATGAACTCCTGTGGTCTGCCTTCAGATTTTTCCACATACCGGACACCATCACAAACCTGGTGAAGTCGTACTTCCAGGATCTGCAGTTCTGCTTCACCACCTCAGAGTTCACCACCTCATGGCAGTGCCTGAATGTAGGTATAATGGCGGGATGTACCATTTCTCCGTTGGCATTCACAATGGCAATGGAGGTTATCATCAGATCCTCAAAATGGGTTGCTGGTGGACAGCGAGTCGACTCTGGTTTCCGCCTCCCTCCACTCAGAGCCTACATGGACGACATTACAACATTGACCACCACTGTCCCATGCACCAGGAGACTGCTCAGAAAACTTGAGGAGAACATCAGCTGGGCCCGTATGAAGATTAAACCATCCAAGTCACGCAGCATCTCGATTGTGAAGGGAGTACTCTCTGACCTGAAATTCTTCATCGGAGATGACCAAATCCCAACAGTGTCTGAGCAGCCGGTAAAAAGCCTTGGAAGGTGGTATGATGCAAGCCTGAAGGACAAAGACCAGGTGCAACAGCTGCGCAAAGACATCAGTAGTAGCCTACAGTCCATCGACAACACCCAGCTACCTGGAAAGTTAAAGGCCTGGTGTCTGCAGTTTGGTCTCCTACCCCGGGTGTTGTGGCCCTTAGCACTGTATGAGGTTCCAATCTCAACAGTGGAGAAGATGGAAAGAGGAGTCACAGGCTACTTAAAGAAGTGGCTTGGAGTTCCACGATGCCTTACCACCATAGGCCTCTATGGAGATGGTGTCCTCAAGCTGCCCCTCACCAGTCTAACAGAGGAATTCAAGTGTGCAAAACCCAGGCTCCAAATGACACTGAATGAATCTCGAGACCCAGTGGTGAGCAACAACGCGCCGACCTTGGCAACTGGGCGCAAATGGAGGCCAGGAAAAGCAGTCCAGGAGGCAACAGCAGCCCTCAGACATGCTGACATTGTGGGTCATGTTCAGCAAGGGAGAGGAGGCCTTGGGCTAACTAGCCGTGCTGCTTGGAGTAAGGCCACTGCACCAGAGCGGCGGAAGATGGTAGTGCAGGAAGTACGCCATCAGGAGGAGGCTGCAAGGTGGGCCAAGGCAGTCTCTCTTGCCAAACAGGGACAGTGGACTCGATGGGACAGTGTGGAGAAGAGGAAGATCAGCTGGAAGGATCTGTGGGCCATGGAAGCAAGGCGGTTGAGCTTTTCCATCAGAGCAACATATGACGTCCTTCCAACACCAGTTAATCTTCACCAATGGTATGTTGAAGATCCGGACTGTGCCCTCTGTTCCATGCCAGCCAACCTCAGGCACATTCTCACAGGCTGTAAAACAAGCCTCGCCCAAGGACGCTACACTTGGCGTCACAACCAAGTCCTTAAAAACCTTGCATCCGCCCTGGAGGACAAGCGAGCTGCCACCAACTCCCTACCACCCACAGCAGCATCACACTCCTTACGGACAAACTTTGTCCGCGAAGGGGCTAAACCACCGAAGAGCGGCTCTACACCATTAGAGCGAGACCAGCTGCGCTTGGCCCGCGACTGGAAAATGCTAGCTGACATTGGCCGGCAACTTGTGTTTCCTCCGGAGATCGCAACCACCACCCTAAGACCTGACATGGTGCTCTGGTCCCGTTCACTCAATAAGGTCTTCATCATTGAGCTCACAGTACCCTGGGAAAACTCAGTAGATGAGGCTTATGAGCGAAAACATCTGCGCTATGCTGATCTAGCTGCCGAAGCACGGCATCATGGCTGGAACACAGAAGTCCGACCAGTGGAGGTGGGCTGCAGAGGTTTTGTGGCAACATCTACAACCAGACTGCTTAGAGACCTGGGAATTAAGGGCCAGAGCCAGCGTTCGGCAATCAAAGCTGTATCAGAGGCGGCAGAAGGCAGCAGTCAGTGGCTCTGGATGAAGAGGAAAGACCCCAGCTGGGCCCCGAAGTGAGAGGGCCAGGAGGTATGCGGTCAACAATGATTGACTCAGGGAGGAGGACGCCCCTGCCATGCATAGTCCCATGGGATGTTTGCTATCAACAACAAGGCAACTCCTATGACTAATTGGGAATGGGACGCAAGCGTAGGATTGATCACCCTGTCGCTGGCCGCCTTTGAGGAGGGTGTATAGTGTGAAAGGCCGAAACACCCTAGGAACCAAAGGTACACTACTGACGATGCGCTCCCCAAATTTCACCACGCTCACTGTTCATTAACTCTTGGAAGTGCTTGCACAAAGGATAGTAACATCTCATCCTGTGTTCTTGGAATCTACAGTCTGGTCTAGTATACAGTCTAGTAGAGTATATAGTCTATTGTTCTTTACATTCTGGTGTTGTATACAGTCTGTTGTAGTTTACCGTCTGGTAGAGTATACAGTCTAGTAGAGTATACAGTCGAGTGGAGTATACAGTCTGGTAGTGTACACAGTCTGGTAGTGTACACAGTCTGGTAGAGTATACAGTCTAGTAGAGTATACAGTCTAGTAGAATTTAGAGTCTGGTGGAGTATACAGTCTGGTGGAGTATACAGTCTTGTAGAGTATACAGTCTAGTGGAGTATGCAGTCTGGTAGTGTACACAGTCTGATAGTATACAGTCTGTTGTAGTTTACAGTCTGGTAGAGTATACAGCCTACTAGAGTATACAGTCTAGTAGAGTATACATTCTGGTGTAGTTTACCGTCTGGTAGAGTATACAGTCTAGTAGAGTATACAGTCTAGTAGAGTATACAGTCTGGTGTAGTTTGCAGTCTGGTAGAGTATACAGTCTAGTAGAGTATACAGTCTGGTGTAGTTTGCAGTCTGGTAGAGTATACAGTCTGGTGTAGTTTGCAGTCTGGTAGAGTATACAGTCTAGTAGAGTATACAGTCTGTTGTAGTTTACCGTCTGGTAGAGTATACAGTTTGTTGTAGTTTACATTCTGGTAGATTATACATTCTCGTGTAGTTTACAGTCTGGTATAGTATACAGTCTAGTAGAGTATACAGTCTAGTAGAGTATACAGTCTAGTAGAGTATACAGTCTGGTATAGTATACAGTCTAGTAGAGTATACAGTCTAGTAGAGTATACAGTCTAGTATAGTATACAGTCTAGTAGAGTATACAGTCTAGTAGAGTATACAGTCTGGTATAGTATACAGTCTAGTAGAGTATACAGTCTAGTAGAGTATACAGTCTAGTATAGTATACAGTCTGGTAGAGTATACAGTCTAGTATAGTATACAGTCTGGTAGAGTATACAGTTTGGTAGAGTATACAGTTTGTTGTAGTTTACATTCTGGTAGATTATACATTCTCGTGTAGTATACAGTCTGGTAGAGTATACAGTTTGGTAGAGTATACAGTTTGTTGTAGTTTACATTCTGGTAGATTATACATTCTCGTGGAGTATACGGTCTGGTAGAGTATACAGTCTAGTAGAGTATACAGTCTGGTAGAGTATACAGTTTGTTGTAGTTTACATTCTGGTAGATTATACATTCTCGTGTAGTTTACAGTCTAGTAGAGTATACAGTCTAGTAGAGGATACAGTCTAGTATAGTATACAGTCTAGTAGAGTATACAGTCTAGTAGAGTATACAGTCGAGTGGAGTATACAGTCTAGTAGAGTATACAGTCTAGTATAGTATACAGTCTAGTAGAGTATACAGTCTAGTAGAGTATACAGTCTGGTATAGTATACAGTCTAGTAGAGTATACAGTCTAGTAGAGTATACAGTCTAGTATAGTATACAGTCTGGTAGAGTATACAGTTTGTTGTAGTTTACATTCTGGTAGATTATACATTCTCGTGTAGTTTACAGTCTAGTAGAGTATACAGTCTAGTAGAGTATACAGTCAAATCAAATCAAATCAAATTTTATTTGTCACATACACATGGTTAGCAGATGTTAATGCGAGTGTAGAAGAAATGCTCTAGTATAGTATACAGTCTGGTAGAGTATACAGTAGAGTATACAGTTTATACAGTTTGTTGTAGTTTACATTCTGGTAGATTATACATTCTCGTGTAGTTTACAGTCTAGTAGAGTATACAGTCTAGTAGAGGATACAGTCTAGTATAGTATACAGTCTGGTAGAGTATACAGTCTAGTAGAGTATACAGTCTGGTAGAGTATACAGTCTAGTAGAGTATAGTAGAGTGTGGCGTAGGGCAGGCGGGGTCCTGATCCCTAAGGAGAAGGATGCAGTGAACATCAGCCAATTCCGCCCAATCTCCTTACTGAATGTCGAGGGGAAAAATCTTCTTTAGGGTCATTGCCCAGAGGATGGCCGAGTACCTACAAAGGAATACGTACGTCGATGCATCTGTACAGAAGGCAGGAATATCAGGGTTCTCTGGCTGCTTGGAACATTCCAGCATGATCTGGCATCAGATCCAAATGGCCAAGGTGGAGAAAAGGGACCTCCATGTAGTCTTCCTCGACCTCGCCAATGCATTTGGCTCTGTGCCCCATGAACTCCTGTGGTCTGCCTTCAGATTTTTCCACATACCGGACACCATCACAAACCTGGTGAAGTCGTACTTCCAGGATCTGCAGTTCTGCTTCACCACCTCAGAGTTCACCACCTCATGGCAGTGCCTGAATGTAGGTATAATGGCGGGATGTACCATTTCTCCGTTGGCATTCACAATGGCAATGGAGGTTATCATCAGATCCTCAAAATGGGTTGCTGGTGGACAGCGAGTCGACTCTGGTTTCCGCCTCCCTCCACTCAGAGCCTACATGGACGACATTACAACATTGACCACCACTGTCCCATGCACCAGGAGACTGCTCAGAAAACTTGAGGAGAACATCAGCTGGGCCCGTATGAAGATTAAACCATCCAAGTCACGCAGCATCTCGATTGTGAAGGGAGTACTCTCTGACCTGAAATTCTTCATCGGAGATGACCAAATCCCAACAGTGTCTGAGCAGCCGGTAAAAAGCCTTGGAAGGTGGTATGATGCAAGCCTGAAGGACAAAGACCAGGTGCAACAGCTGCGCAAAGACATCAGTAGTAGCCTACAGTCCATCGACAACACCCAGCTACCTGGAAAGTTAAAGGCCTGGTGTCTGCAGTTTGGTCTCCTACCCCGGGTGTTGTGGCCCTTAGCACTGTATGAGGTTCCAATCTCAACAGTGGAGAAGATGGAAAGAGGAGTCACAGGCTACTTAAAGAAGTGGCTTGGAGTTCCACGATGCCTTACCACCATAGGCCTCTATGGAGATGGTGTCCTCAAGCTGCCCCTCACCAGTCTAACAGAGGAATTCAAGTGTGCAAAACCCAGGCTCCAAATGACACTGAATGAATCTCGAGACCCAGTGGTGAGCAACAACGCGCCGACCTTGGCAACTGGGCGCAAATGGAGGCCAGGAAAAGCAGTCCAGGAGGCAACAGCAGCCCTCAGACATGCTGACATTGTGGGTCATGTTCAGCAAGGGAGAGGAGGCCTTGGGCTAACTAGCCGTGCTGCTTGGAGTAAGGCCACTGCACCAGAGCGGCGGAAGATGGTAGTGCAGGAAGTACGCCATCAGGAGGAGGCTGCAAGGTGGGCCAAGGCAGTCTCTCTTGCCAAACAGGGACAGTGGACTCGATGGGACAGTGTGGAGAAGAGGAAGATCAGCTGGAAGGATCTGTGGGCCATGGAAGCAAGGCGGTTGAGCTTTTCCATCAGAGCAACATATGACGTCCTTCCAACACCAGTTAATCTTCACCAATGGTATGTTGAAGATCCGGACTGTGCCCTCTGTTCCATGCCAGCCAACCTCAGGCACATTCTCACAGGCTGTAAAACAAGCCTCGCCCAAGGACGCTACACTTGGCGTCACAACCAAGTCCTTAAAAACCTTGCATCCGCCCTGGAGGACAAGCGAGCTGCCACCAACTCCCTACCACCCACAGCAGCATCACACTCCTTACGGACAAACTTTGTCCGCGAAGGGGCTAAACCACCGAAGAGCGGCTCTACACCATTAGAGCGAGACCAGCTGCGCTTGGCCCGCGACTGGAAAATGCTAGCTGACATTGGCCGGCAACTTGTGTTTCCTCCGGAGATCGCAACCACCACCCTAAGACCTGACATGGTGCTCTGGTCCCGTTCACTCAATAAGGTCTTCATCATTGAGCTCACAGTACCCTGGGAAAACTCAGTAGATGAGGCTTATGAGCGAAAACATCTGCGCTATGCTGATCTAGCTGCCGAAGCACGGCATCATGGCTGGAACACAGAAGTCCGACCAGTGGAGGTGGGCTGCAGAGGTTTTGTGGCAACATCTACAACCAGACTGCTTAGAGACCTGGGAATTAAGGGCCAGAGCCAGCGTTCGGCAATCAAAGCTGTATCAGAGGCGGCAGAAGGCAGCAGTCAGTGGCTCTGGATGAAGAGGAAAGACCCCAGCTGGGCCCCGAAGTGAGAGGGCCAGGAGGTATGCGGTCAACAATGATTGACTCAGGGAGGAGGACGCCCCTGCCATGCATAGTCCCATGGGATGTTTGCTATCAACAACAAGGCAACTCCTATGACTAATTGGGAATGGGACGCAAGCGTAGGATTGATCACCCTGTCGCTGGCCGCCTTTGAGGAGGGTGTATAGTGTGAAAGGCCGAAACACCCTAGGAACCAAAGGTACACTACTGACGATGCGCTCCCCAA
This sequence comes from Oncorhynchus gorbuscha, assembly GCF_021184085.1. Taxonomy (NCBI): domain Eukaryota; kingdom Metazoa; phylum Chordata; class Actinopteri; order Salmoniformes; family Salmonidae; genus Oncorhynchus; species Oncorhynchus gorbuscha. The sequence continues at coordinate 11,767,610 of NC_060188.1, read as the reverse complement.
ATTTCACCACGCTCACTGTTCATTAACTCTTGGAAGTGCTTGCACAAAGGATAGTAACATCTCATCCTGTGTTCTTGGAATCTACAGTCTGGTCTAGTATACAGTCTAGTAGAGTATATAGTCTATTGTTCTTTACATTCTGGTGTTGTATACAGTCTGTTGTAGTTTACCGTCTGGTAGAGTATACAGTCTAGTAGAGTATACAGTCGAGTGGAGTATACAGTCTGGTAGTGTACACAGTCTGGTAGTGTACACAGTCTGGTAGAGTATACAGTCTAGTAGAGTATACAGTCTAGTAGAATTTAGAGTCTGGTGGAGTATACAGTCTGGTGGAGTATACAGTCTTGTAGAGTATACAGTCTAGTGGAGTATGCAGTCTGGTAGTGTACACAGTCTGATAGAGTATACAGTCTGGTAGAGTATACAGTCTGGTGTAGTTTACAGTCTGGTAGAGTATACAGTTTGTTGTAGTTTACCGTCTGGTAGAGTATACAGTCTAGTAGAGTATACAGTCTAGTAGAGTATACAGTCGAGTGGAGTATACAGTCTGGTAGTGTACACAGTCTGATAGAGTATACAGTCTGGTGGTAGAGTATATTGTCTGGTGTAGTTTACAGTCTGGTATAGTATACCGTCTCGTGTAGTTTACAGTCTGGTATAGTATACAGTCTAGTAGAGTATACAGTCTGGTAGAGTATACAGTTTGTTGTAGTTTACATTCTGGTAGAGTATATAGTCTGGTATAGTATACAGTCTTGTGTAGTTTACATTCTGGTGTAGTATACAGTCTGTTGTAGTTTACAGTCTGGTAGAGTATACAGCCTACTAGAGTATACAGTCTAGTAGAGTATACATTCTGGTGTAGTTTACCGTCTGGTAGAGTATACAGTCTAGTAGAGTATACAGTCTAGTAGAGTATACAGTCTGGTGTAGTTTGCAGTCTGGTAGAGTATACAGTCTAGTAGAGTATACAGTCTGGTGTAGTTTGCAGTCTGGTAGAGTATACAGTCTGGTGTAGTTTGCAGTCTGGTAGAGTATACAGTCTAGTAGAGTATACAGTCTGTTGTAGTTTACCGTCTGGTAGAGTATACAGTTTGTTGTAGTTTACATTCTGGTAGATTATACATTCTCGTGTAGTTTACAGTCTGGTATAGTATACAGTCTAGTAGAGTATACAGTCTAGTAGAGTATACAGTCTAGTAGAGTATACAGTCTGGTATAGTATACAGTCTAGTAGAGTATACAGTCTAGTAGAGTATACAGTCTAGTATAGTATACAGTCTAGTAGAGTATACAGTCTAGTAGAGTATACAGTCTGGTATAGTATACAGTCTAGTAGAGTATACAGTCTAGTAGAGTATACAGTCTAGTATAGTATACAGTCTGGTAGAGTATACAGTCTAGTATAGTATACAGTCTGGTAGAGTATACAGTTTGGTAGAGTATACAGTTTGTTGTAGTTTACATTCTGGTAGATTATACATTCTCGTGTAGTATACAGTCTGGTAGAGTATACAGTTTGGTAGAGTATACAGTTTGTTGTAGTTTACATTCTGGTAGATTATACATTCTCGTGGAGTATACGGTCTGGTAGAGTATACAGTCTAGTAGAGTATACAGTCTGGTAGAGTATACAGTTTGTTGTAGTTTACATTCTGGTAGATTATACATTCTCGTGTAGTTTACAGTCTAGTAGAGTATACAGTCTAGTAGAGGATACAGTCTAGTATAGTATACAGTCTAGTAGAGTATACAGTCTAGTAGAGTATACAGTCGAGTGGAGTATACAGTCTAGTAGAGTATACAGTCTAGTATAGTATACAGTCTAGTAGAGTATACAGTCTAGTAGAGTATACAGTCTGGTATAGTATACAGTCTAGTAGAGTATACAGTCTAGTAGAGTATACAGTCTAGTATAGTATACAGTCTGGTAGAGTATACAGTTTGTTGTAGTTTACATTCTGGTAGATTATACATTCTCGTGTAGTTTACAGTCTAGTAGAGTATACAGTCTAGTAGAGTATACAGTCAAATCAAATCAAATCAAATTTTATTTGTCACATACACATGGTTAGCAGATGTTAATGCGAGTGTAGCGAAATGCTCTAGTATAGTATACAGTCTGGTAGAGTATACAGTAGAGTATACAGTTTATACAGTTTGTTGTAGTTTACATTCTGGTAGATTATACATTCTCGTGTAGTTTACAGTCTAGTAGAGTATACAGTCTAGTAGAGGATACAGTCTAGTATAGTATACAGTCTGGTAGAGTATACAGTCTAGTAGAGTATACAGTCTGGTAGAGTATACAGTCTAGTAGAGTATAGTAGAGTGTGGCGTAGGGCAGGCGGGGTCCTGATCCCTAAGGAGAAGGATGCAGTGAACATCAGCCAATTCCGCCCAATCTCCTTACTGAATGTCGAGGGAAAAATCTTCTTTAGGGTCATTGCCCAGAGGATGGCCGAGTACCTACAAAGGAATACGTACGTCGATGCATCTGTACAGAAGGCAGGAATATCAGGGTTCTCTGGCTGCTTGGAACATTCCAGCATGATCTGGCATCAGATCCAAATGGCCAAGGTGGAGAAAAGGGACCTCCATGTAGTCTTCCTCGACCTCGCCAATGCATTTGGCTCTGTGCCCCATGAACTCCTGTGGTCTGCCTTCAGATTTTTCCACATACCGGACACCATCACAAACCTGGTGAAGTCGTACTTCCAGGATCTGCAGTTCTGCTTCACCACCTCAGAGTTCACCACCTCATGGCAGTGCCTGAATGTAGGTATAATGGCGGGATGTACCATTTCTCCGTTGGCATTCACAATGGCAATGGAGGTTATCATCAGATCCTCAAAATGGGTTGCTGGTGGACAGCGAGTCGACTCTGGTTTCCGCCTCCCTCCACTCAGAGCCTACATGGACGACATTACAACATTGACCACCACTGTCCCATGCACCAGGAGACTGCTCAGAAAACTTGAGGAGAACATCAGCTGGGCCCGTATGAAGATTAAACCATCCAAGTCACGCAGCATCTCGATTGTGAAGGGAGTACTCTCTGACCTGAAATTCTTCATCGGAGATGACCAAATCCCAACAGTGTCTGAGCAGCCGGTAAAAAGCCTTGGAAGGTGGTATGATGCAAGCCTGAAGGACAAAGACCAGGTGCAACAGCTGCGCAAAGACATCAGTAGTAGCCTACAGTCCATCGACAACACCCAGCTACCTGGAAAGTTAAAGGCCTGGTGTCTGCAGTTTGGTCTCCTACCCCGGGTGTTGTGGCCCTTAGCACTGTATGAGGTTCCAATCTCAACAGTGGAGAAGATGGAAAGAGGAGTCACAGGCTACTTAAAGAAGTGGCTTGGAGTTCCACGATGCCTTACCACCATAGGCCTCTATGGAGATGGTGTCCTCAAGCTGCCCCTCACCAGTCTAACAGAGGAATTCAAGTGTGCAAAACCCAGGCTCCAAATGACACTGAATGAATCTCGAGACCCAGTGGTGAGCAACAACGCGCCGACCTTGGCAACTGGGCGCAAATGGAGGCCAGGAAAAGCAGTCCAGGAGGCAACAGCAGCCCTCAGACATGCTGACATTGTGGGTCATGTTCAGCAAGGGAGAGGAGGCCTTGGGCTAACTAGCCGTGCTGCTTGGAGTAAGGCCACTGCACCAGAGCGGCGGAAGATGGTAGTGCAGGAAGTACGCCATCAGGAGGAGGCTGCAAGGTGGGCCAAGGCAGTCTCTCTTGCCAAACAGGGACAGTGGACTCGATGGGACAGTGTGGAGAAGAGGAAGATCAGCTGGAAGGATCTGTGGGCCATGGAAGCAAGGCGGTTGAGCTTTTCCATCAGAGCAACATATGACGTCCTTCCAACACCAGTTAATCTTCACCAATGGTATGTTGAAGATCCGGACTGTGCCCTCTGTTCCATGCCAGCCAACCTCAGGCACATTCTCACAGGCTGTAAAACAAGCCTCGCCCAAGGACGCTACACTTGGCGTCACAACCAAGTCCTTAAAAACCTTGCATCCGCCCTGGAGGACAAGCGAGCTGCCACCAACTCCCTACCACCCACAGCAGCATCACACTCCTTACGGACAAACTTTGTCCGCGAAGGGGCTAAACCACCGAAGAGCGGCTCTACACCATTAGAGCGAGACCAGCTGCGCTTGGCCCGCGACTGGAAAATGCTAGCTGACATTGGCCGGCAACTTGTGTTTCCTCCGGAGATCGCAACCACCACCCTAAGACCTGACATGGTGCTCTGGTCCCGTTCACTCAATAAGGTCTTCATCATTGAGCTCACAGTACCCTGGGAAAACTCAGTAGATGAGGCTTATGAGCGAAAACATCTGCGCTATGCTGATCTAGCTGCCGAAGCACGGCATCATGGCTGGAACACAGAAGTCCGACCAGTGGAGGTGGGCTGCAGAGGTTTTGTGGCAACATCTACAACCAGACTGCTTAGAGACCTGGGAATTAAGGGCCAGAGCCAGCGTTCGGCAATCAAAGCTGTATCAGAGGCGGCAGAAGGCAGCAGTCAGTGGCTCTGGATGAAGAGGAAAGACCCCAGCTGGGCCCCGAAGTGAGAGGGCCAGGAGGTATGCGGTCAACAATGATTGACTCAGGGAGGAGGACGCCCCTGCCATGCATAGTCCCATGGGATGTTTGCTATCAACAACAAGGCAACTCCTATGACTAATTGGGAATGGGACGCAAGCGTAGGATTGATCACCCTGTCGCTGGCCGCCTTTGAGGAGGGTGTATAGTGTGAAAGGCCGAAACACCCTAGGAACCAAAGGTACACTACTGACGATGCGCTCCCCAAATTTCACCACGCTCACTGTTCATTAACTCTTGGAAGTGCTTGCACAAAGGATAGTAACATCTCATCCTGTGTTCTTGGAATCTACAGTCTGGTAGAGTATACAGTCTAGTAGAGTATACAGTCTGGTAGAGTATACAGTTTGTTGTAGTTTACATTCTGGTAGATTATACATTCTCGTGTAGTTTACAGTCTGGTATAGTATACAGTCTAGTAGAGTATACAGTCTAGTAGAGTATACAGTCTAGTAGAGTATACAGTCTGGTATAGTATACAGTCTAGTAGAGTATACAGTCTAGTAGAGTATACAGTCTGGTGTAGTTTGCAGTCTGGTAGAGTATACAGTTTGTTGTAGTTTACATTCTGGTAGAGTATACACCCTCGTGTAGTTTACAGTCTGGTATAGTATACAGTCGAGTAGAGTATATAGTCTATTGTCGTTTACATTCTGGTGTAGTATACAGTCTGTTGTAGTTTACCGTCTGGTAGAGTATACAGTCTAGTAGAGCATACAGTCTAGTAGAGTATACAGTCGAGTGGAGTATACAGTCTGGTAGTGTACACAGTCTGGTAGAGTATACAGTCTAGTAGAGTATACAGTCTAGTAGAGTTTACAGTCTAGTAGAGTTTACAGTCTAGTAGAGTATACAGTCTGGTGGAGTATACAGTCTGGTAGAGTATACAGTCTGGTAGAGTATACCATCTGGTGTAGTTTACAGTCTGGTAGAGTATACAGTCTGTTGTAGTTTACATTCTGGTAGAGTATATAGTCTGGTGGAGTATACAGTCTGGTAGAGTATACCGTCTGGTGTAGTTTGCAGTCTGGTAGAGTATACAGTCTGTTGTAGTTTACATTCTGGTAGAGTATACATTCTGGTGTAGTTTGCAGTCTGACCTAGTATACAGTCTGACCTAGTATCCAGTCTGACCTAGTATCCAGTCTGTCCAGTATACAGTCTGGTCTAGTATACAGTCTAGTAGAGTATATAGTCTATTGTTCTTTACATTCTGGTGTTTGTATACAGTCTGTTGTAGTTTACCGTCTGGTAGAGTATACAGTCTAGTAGAGTATACAGTCGAGTGGAGTATACAGTCTGGTAGTGTACACAGTCTGGTAGTGTACACAGTCTGGTAGAGTATACAGTCTAGTAGAGTATACAGTCTAGTAGAATTTAGAGTCTGGTGGAGTATACAGTCTGGTGGAGTATACAGTCTGGTGGAGTATACAGTCTGGTAGAGTATACAGTCTAGTGGAGTATGCAGTCTGGTAGTGTACACAGTCTGATAGAGTATACAGTCTGGTAGAGTATACAGTCTGGTGTAGTTTACAGTCTGGTAGAGTATACAGTTTGTTGTAGTTTACCGTCTGGTAGAGTATACAGTCTAGTAGAGTATACAGTCTAGTAGAGTATACAGTCGAGTGGAGTATACAGGCTGGTAGTGTACACAGTCTGATAGAGTATACAGTCTGGTAGAGTATATAGTCTGGTGTAGTTTACAGTCTGGTATAGTATACCGTCTCGTGTAGTTTACAGTCTGGTATAGTATACAGTCTAGTAGAGTATACAGTCTGGTAGAGTATACAGTTTGTTGTAGTTTACATTCTGGTAGAGTATATAGTCTGGTATAGTATACAGTCTTGTGTAGTTTACATTCTGGTGTAGTATACAGTCTGTTGTAGTTTACAGTCTGGTAGAGTATACAGCCTACTAGAGTATACAGTCTAGTAGAGTATACATTCTGGTGTAGTTTACCGTCTGGTAGAGTATACAGTCTAGTAGAGTATACAGTCTAGTAGAGTATACAGTCTGGTGTAGTTTGCAGTCTGGTAGAGTATAAAGTCTAGTAGAGTATACAGTCTGGTGTAGTTTGCAGTCTGGTAGAGTATACAGTCTGGTGTAGTTTGCAGTCTGGTAGAGTATACAGTCTAGTAGAGTATACAGTCTGTTGTAGTTTACCGTCTGGTAGAGTATACAGTTTGTTGTAGTTTACATTCTGGTAGATTATACATTCTCGTGTAGTTTACAGTCTGGTATAGTATACAGTCTAGTAGAGTATACAGTCTAGTAGAGTATACAGTCTAGTAGAGTATACAGTCTAGTAGAGTATACAGTCTGGTAGAGTATACAGTCTAGTATAGTATACAGTCTAGTAGAGTATACAGTCTAGTAGAGTATACAGTCTAGTATAGTATACAGTCTAGTAGAGTATACAGTCTAGTAGAGTATACAGTCTAGTATAGTATACAGTCTAGTAGAGTATACAGTCTAGTAGAGTATACAGTCTGGTATAGTATACAGTCTAGTAGAGTATACAGTCTAGTAGAGTATACAGTCTAGTATAGTATACAGTCTGGTAGAGTATACAGTTTGTTGTAGTTTACATTCTGGTAGATTATACATTCTCGTGTAGTTTACAGTCTAGTAGAGTATACAGTCTAGTAGAGGATACAGTCTAGTATAGTATACAGTCTGGTAGAGTATACAGTCTAGTAGAGTATACAGTCTGGTAGAGTATACAGTCTAGTAGAGTATACAGTCTGGTAGAGTATACAGTCTAGTAGAGTATACAGTCTGGTAGAGTATACAGTTTGTTGTAGTTTACATTCTGGTAGATTATACATTCTCGTGTAGTTTACAGTCTGGTATAGTATACAGTCTAGTAGAGTATACAGTCTAGTAGAGTATACAGTCTAGTAGAGTATACAGTCTGGTATAGTATACAGTCTAGTAGAGTATACAGTCTAGTAGAGTATACAGTCTAGTATAGTATACAGTCTAGTAGAGTATACAGTCTGGTATAGTATACAGTCTAGTAGAGTATACAGTCTGGTAGAGTATACAGTCTAGTAGAGTATACAGTCTAGTAGAGTATACAGTCTGGTGTAGTTTGCAGTCTGGTAGAGTATACAGTCTAGTAGAGTATAATGTCTGGTGTAGTTTGCAGTCTGGTAGAGTATACAGTCTAGTAGAGTATAATGTCTGGTGTAGTTTGCAGTCTGGTAGATTATACAGTCTAGTAGAGTATAATGTCTGGTGTAGTTTGCAGTCTGGTAGAGTATACAGTCTAGTAGAGTATAATGTCTGGTGTAGTTTGCAGTCTGGTAGATTATACAGTCTCGTGTAGTGTACAGTCTGGTATAGTATAGAGTCTAGTAGAGTATAATGTCTGGTGTAGTTTACAGTCTGGTATAGTATACAGTCTAGTAGAGTATAATGTCTGGTGTAGTTTACAGTCTGGTAGAGTATACAGTCTGTTGTAGTTTACATTCTGGTAGAGTATATAGTCTGGTGGAGTATACAGTCTGGTAGAGTATACCGTCTGGTGTAGTTTGCAGTCTGGTAGAGTATACAGTCTGTTGTAGTTTACATTCTGGTAGAGTATACATTCTGGTGTAGTTTGCAGTCTGACCTAGTATACAGTCTGACCTAGTATCCAGTCTGACCTAGTATCCAGTCTGTCCGAGTATACAGTCTGGTCTAGTATACAGTCTAGTAGAGTATATAGTCTATTGTTCTTTACATTCTGGTGTAGTATACAGTCTGTTGTAGTTTACCGTCTGGTAGAGTATACAGTCTAGTAGTGCATACAGTCTAGTAGAGTATACAGTCGAGTGGAGTATACAGTCTGGTAGTGTACACAGTCTGGTAGAGTATACAGTCTAGTAGAGTTTACAGTCTAGTAGAGTTTACAGTCTAGTAGAGTATACAGTCTGGTGGAGTATACAGTCTGGTAGAGTATACAGTCTGGTAGAGTATACCATCTGGTGTAGTTTACAGTCTGGTAGAGTATACAGTCTGTTGTAGTTTACATTCTGGTAGAGTATATAGTCTGGTGGAGTATACAGTCTGGTAGAGTATACCGTCTGGTGTAGTTTGCAGTCTGGTAGAGTATACAGTCTGTTGTAGTTTACATTCTGGTAGAGTATACATTCTGGTGTAGTTTGCAGTCTGACCTAGTATACAGTCTGACCTAGTATCCAGTCTGACCTAGTATCCAGTCTGTCCGAGTATACAGTCTGGTCTAGTATACAGTCTAGTAGAGTATATAGTCTATTGTTCTTTACATTCTGGTGTTTGTATACAGTCTGTTGTAGTTTACCGTCTGGTAGAGTATACAGTCTAGTAGAGTATACAGTCGAGTGGAGTATACAGTCTGGTAGTGTACACAGTCTGGTAGTGTACACAGTCTGGTAGAGTATACAGTCTAGTAGAGTATACAGTCTAGTAGAATTTAGAGTCTGGTGGAGTATACAGTCTGGTGGAGTATACAGTCTGGTGGAGTATACAGTCTGGTAGAGTATACAGTCTAGTGGAGTATGCAGTCTGGTAGTGTACACAGTCTGATAGAGTATACAGTCTGGTAGAGTATACAGTCTAGTAGAGTATACAGTCTGGTAGAGTATACAGTCTAGTAGAGTATACAGTCTGGTAGAGTATACAGTCTAGTAGAGTATACAGTCTGGTAGAGTATACAGTTTGTTGTAGTTTACATTCTGGTAGATTATACATTCTCGTGTAGTTTACAGTCTGGTATAGTATACAGTCTAGTAGAGTATACAGTCTAGTAGAGTATACAGTCTGGTATAGTATACAGTCTAGTAGAGTATACAGTCTAGTAGAGTATACAGTCTAGTATAGTATACAGTCTAGTAGAGTATACAGTCTGGTATAGTATACAGTCTAGTAGAGTATACAGTCTGGTAGAGTATACAGTCTAGTAGAGTATACAGTCTAGTAGAGTATACAGTCTGGTGTAGTTTGCAGTCTGGTAGAGTATACAGTCTAGTAGAGTATAATGTCTGGTGTAGTTTGCAGTCTGATAGAGTATACAGTCTAGTAGAGTATAATGTCTGGTGTAGTTTGCAGTCTGGTAGATTATACAGTCTAGTAGAGTATAATGTCTGGTGTAGTTTGCAGTCTGGTAGAGTATACAGTCTAGTAGAGTATAATGTCTGGTGTAGTTTGCAGTCTGGTAGATTATACAGTCTCGTGTAGTGTACAGTCTGGTATAGTATACAGTCTAGTAGAGTATAATGTCTGGTGTAGTTTACAGTCTGGTATAGTATACAGTCTAGTAGAGTATAATGTCTGGTGTAGTTTACAGTCTGGTATAGTATACAGTCTAGTAGAGTATAATGTCTGGTGTAGTTTGCAGTCTGGTAGAGTATACAGTCTAGTAGAGTATAATGTCTGGTGTAGTTTGCAGTCTGGTAGATTATACAGTCTCGTGTAGTTTACAGTCTGGTATAGTATACAGTCTAGTAGAGTATATAGTCTATTGTTGTTTACATTCTGGTGTAGTATACAGTCTGTTGTAGTTTACAGTCTGGTAGAGTATACAGTCTAGTAGAGTATACAGTCTAGTAGAGTATACAGTCGAGTGGAGTATACAGTCTGGTAGTGTACACAGTCTGGTAGAGTATACAGTCTAGTAGAGTATACAGTCTAGTAGAGTATACAGTCTGGTGTAGTTTACAGTCTGGTGTAGTTTACAGTCTGGTGTAGTTTACAGTCTGGTAGAGTATACAGTCTGGTGTAGTATACAGTCTGGTGTAGTATACAGTCTGGTAGAGTATACAGTCTGGTGTAGTATACAGTCTAGTAGAGTTAACAGTCTGGTGGAGTATACAGTCTGGTGTAGTTTACAGTCTGGTAGTGTACACAGTCTGGTAGAGTATACAGTCTGGTAGAGTATACAGTCTGGTGTAGTTTACAGTCTGGTAGAGTATACAGTCTGGTGTAGTTTACAGTCTGGTAGAGTATACAGTCTGGTGTAGTTTACAGTCTGGTAGAGTATACAGTCTGGTGTAGTTTACAGTCTGGTAGAGTATACAGTCTGGTGTAGTTTACAGTCTGGTAGAGTATACAGTCTGGTGTAGTATACAGTCTGGTGTAGTATACAGTCTGGTAGAGTATACAGTCTGGTGTAGTATACAGTCTAGTAGAGTTAACAGTCTGGTGGAGTATACAGTCTGGTGTAGTTTACAGTCTGGTAGTGTACACAGTCTGGTAGAGTATACAGTCTGGTAGAGTATACAGTCTGGTGTAGTTTACAGTCTGTTAGAGTATACAGTCTGGTGTAGTATACAGTCTGGTAGAGTATACAGTCTGGTGTAGTTTACAGTCTGGTAGAGTATACAGTCTGGTGTAGTTTACAGTCTGGTAGAGTATACAGTCTGGTGTAGTTTACAGTCTGGTAGAGTATACAGTCTGGTGTAGTTTACAGTCTGGTAGAGTATACAGTCTGGTGTAGTTTACAGTCTGGTAGAGTATACAGTCTGGTGTAGTATACAGTCTAGTAGAGTATACAGTCTGGTGGAGTATACAGTCTGGTGTAGTTTACAGTCTGGTAGTGTACACAGTCTGGTAGAGTATACAGTCTGGTAGAGTATACATTCTGGTGTAGTTTGCAGTCTGGTAGAGTATACAGTTTGTTGTAGTTTATATTCTGGTAGAGTATATAGTCTGGTGTAGTTTAAAGTCTGGTATAGTATACAGTCTCGTGTAGTTTACAGTCTGGTATAGTATACAGTCTAGTAGAGTATATAGTCTATTGTTGTTTACATTCTGGTGTAGTATACAGTCTGTTGTAGTTTACCGTCTGGTAGAGTATACAGTCTAGTAGAGTATACAGTCTAGTAGAGTATACAGTCTAGTAGAGTATACAGTCTAGTAGTGTACACAGTCTGGTAGAGTATACAGTCTGGTGTAGTTTACAGTCTGGTATAGTATACAGCCTCGTGTAGTTTACAGTCTAGTAGAGTATATAGTCTAGTAGAGTATACAGTCGAGTGGAGTATACAGTCTGGTGGAGTATACAGTCTGGTGGAGTATACAGTCTGGTAGAGTATGCAGTCTGGTATAGTATACAGTCTGGTGTAGTTTGCAGTCTGGTAGAGTATACAGTCTGTTGTAGTTTACATTCTGGTAGAGTATACATTCTGGTGTAGTTTACAGTCTGGTATAGTATACAGTCTCGTGTAGTTTACAGTCTGGTATAGTATACAGTCTAGTAGAGTATACAGTCTGGTGTAGTTTGCAGTCTGGTAGAGTATACAGTTTGTTGTAGTTTACATTCTGGTAGAGTATACATTCTGGTGTAGTTTACAGTCTGGTAGAGTATACAGTTTGTTGTAGTTTACATTCTGGTAGAGTATATAGTCTGGTGTAGTTTACAGTCAGGTATAGTATACAGTCTAGTGGAGTATACATTCTGGTGTAGTTTGCAGTCTGGTAGAGTATACAGTTTGTTGTAGTTTACATTCTGGTAGAGTATATAGTCTGGTGTAGTTTACAGTCTGGTATAGTATACCATCTTGTGTAGTTTACAGTCTGGTATAGTATACAGTCTAGTAGAGTATACAGTCTGGTGTAGTTTGCAGTCTGGTAGAGTATACAGTTTGTTGTAGTTTACATTCTGGTAGAGTATATAGTCTGGTGTAGTTTACAGTCTGGTATAGTATACAGCCTCGTGTAGTTTACAGTCTGGTATAGTATACAGTCTAGTAGAGTATATAGTCTAGTAGAGTATACAGTCGAGTGGAGTATACAGTCTGGTAGTGTACACAGTCTGGTAGAGTATACAGTCTAGTAGAGTATACAGTCTAGTAGAGTTTACAGTCTAGTAGAGTATACAGTCTAGTAGAGTATACAGTCTGGTGGAGTATACAGTCTGGTAGAGTATACAGTCTAGTGGAGCATGCAGTCTGGTAGTGTACACAGTCTGGTAGAGTATACAGTCTGGTAGAGTATATAGTCTGGTGTAGTTTACAGTCTGGTATAGTATACCGTCTCGTGTAGTTTACAGTCTGGTATAGTATACAGTCTAGTAGAGTATACAGTCTGGTAGAGTATACAGTTTGTTGTAGTTTACATTCTGGTAGAGTATATAGTCTGGTATAGTATACAGTCTTGTGTAGTTTACATTCTGGTGTAGTATACAGTCTGTTGTAGTTTACAGTCTGGTAGAGTATACAGCCTACTAGAGTATACAGTCTAGTAGAGTATACTGTCTGGTGTAGTTTGCAGTCTGGTAGAGTATACAGTCTAGTAGAGTATACAGTCTAGTAGAGTATACTGTCTGGTGTAGTTTACATTCTGGTAGAGTATACAGTCTGGTAGAGTATACAGTCTAGTAGAGTATACAGTCTGGTAGAATATACAGTTTGTTGTAGTTTACATTCTGGTAGATTATACATTCTCGTGTAGTTTACAGTCTGGTATAGTATACAGCCTCGTGTAGTTTACAGTCTGGTATAGTATACAGTCTAGTAGAGTATATAGTCTAGTAGAGTATACAGTCTGGTAGTGTACACAGTCTGGTAGAGTATACAGTCTAGTAGAGTATACAGTCTAGTAGAGTTTACAGTCTAGTAGAGTATACAGTCTAGTAGAGTATACAGTCTGGTGGAGTATACAGTCTGGTAGAGTATACAGTCTAGTGGAGCATGCAGTCTGGTAGTGTACACAGTCTGGTAGAGTATACAGTCTGGTAGAGTATATAGTCTGGTGTAGTTTACAGTCTGGTATAGTATACCGTCTCGTGTAGTTTACAGTCTGGTATAGTATACAGTCTAGTAGAGTATACAGTCTGGTAGAGTATACAGTTTGTTGTAGTTTACATTCTGGTAGAGTATATAGTCTGGTATAGTATACAGTCTTGTGTAGTTTACATTCTGGTGTAGTATACAGTCTGTTGTAGTTTACAGTCTGGCAGAGTATACAGCCTACTAGAGTATACAGTCTAGTAGAGTATACTGTCTGGTGTAGTTTGCAGTCTGGTAGAGTATACAGTCTAGTAGAGTATACAGTCTAGTAGAGTATACTGTCTGGTGTAGTTTACATTCTGGTAGAGTATACAGTCTGGTAGAGTATACAGTCTAGTAGAGTATACAGTCTGGTAGAGTATACAGTCTAGTAGAGTATACAGTCTAGTAGAGTATACAGTCTAGTATAGTATACAGTCTGGTAGAGTATACAGTTTGTTGTAGTTTACATTCTGGTAGATTATACATTCTCGTGTAGTTTACAGTCTGGTAGAGTATACAGTCTAGTAGAGTATATAGTCTATTGTTGTTTACATTCTGGTGTAGTATACAGTCTGTTGTAGTTTACAGTCTGGTAGAGTATACAGTCTAGTAGAGTATACAGTCTAGTAGAGTATACAGTCGAGTGGAGTATACAGTCTGGTAGTGTACACAGTCTGGTAGAGTATACAGTCTGGTAGAGTATACAGTCTAGTAGAGTATACAGTCTAGTAGAGTATACAGTCTGGTGGAGTATACAGTCTGGTGTAGTTTACAGTCTGGTAGAGTATACAGTCTGGTGTAGTTTACAGTCTGGTAGAGTATACAGTCTGGTGTAGTTTACAGTCTGGTAGAGTATACAGTCTGGTGTAGTATACAGTCTAGTAGAGTTAACAGTCTGGTGGAGTATACAGTCTGGTGTAGTTTACAGTCTGGTAGTGTACACAGTCTGGTAGAGTATACAGTCTGGTAGAGTATACAGTCTGGTGTAGTTTACAGTCTGGTAGAGTATACAGTCTGGTGTAGTATACAGTCTGGTAGAGTATACAGTCTGGTGTAGTTTACAGTCTGGTAGAGTATACAGTCTGGTGTAGTTTACAGTCTGGTAGAGTATACCGTCTGGTGTAGTTTACAGTCTGGTAGAGTATACAGTCTGGTGTAGTTTACAGTCTGGTAGAGTATACAGTCTGGTGTAGTTTACAGTCTGGTAGAGTATACAGTCTGGTGAAGTATACAGTCTAGTAGAGTATACAGTCTGGTGGAGTATACAGTCTGGTGTAGTTTACAGTCTGGTAGTGTACACAGTCTGGTAGAGTATACAGTCTGGTATAGTATACAGTCTCGTGTAGTTTACAGTCTGGTATAGTATACAGTCTAGTAGACTATATAGTCTATTGTTGTTTACATTCTGGTGTAGTATACAGTCTGTTGTAGTTTACCGTCTGGTAGAGTATACAGTCTAGTAGAGTATACAGTCTAGTAGAGTATACAGTCTAGTAGTGTACACAGTCTGGTAGAGTATACAGTCTAGTAGAGTATACAGTCGAGTGGAGTATACAGTCTGGTAGTGTACACAGTCTGGTAGAGTATACAGTCTAGTAGAGTATACAGTCTAGTAGAGTATACAGTCTGGTGGAGTATACAGTCTGGTAGAGTATACAGTCTAGTGGAGTATGCAGTCTGGTAGAGTATACAGTCTGGTGTAGTTTACAGTCTGGTAGAGTATACAGTCTGTTGTAGTTTACATTCTGGTAGAGTATACATTCTGGTGTAGTTTACAGTCTGGTATAGTATACAGTCTCGTGTAGTTTACAGTCTGGTATAGTATACAGTCTAGTAGAGTATGCAGTCTGGTAGTGTACACAGTCTGGTAGAGTACCACCCGAACCACTGCCTGTTCACCCCGCTATCATCCAGAAGGCGAGGTCAGTACAGGTGCATCAAAGCTGGGACCGAGAGACTGAAAAACAGCTTCTATCTCAAGGCCATCAGACTGTTAAACAGCCACCACTAACACTGAGTGGCTGCTGCCAACACACTGTCATTGACACTGACCCAACTCCAGCCATTTTAATAATGGGAATTGATGGGAAATGATGTAAATATATCACTAGCCACTTTAAACAATGCTACCTTATATAATGTTACTTACCCTACATTATTCATCTCATATGCATATGTATATACTGTACTCTACATCATCGACTGCATCCTTATGTAACACATGTATCACTAGCCACTTTAACTATGCCACTTTGTTTACTTTGTCTACACACTCATCTCATATGTATATACTGTACTCGATACCATCTACTGTATGCTGCTCTGTACCATCACTCATTCATATATCCTTATGTACATGTTCCTTATCCCCTTACACTGTGTATAAGACAGTAGTTTTGGAATTGTTAGTTAGATTACTTGTTGGTTATCACTGCATTGTCGGAACTAGAAGCACAAGCATTTCGCTACACTCGCATTAACATCTGCTAACCATGTGTATGTGACAAATAAAATTTGATTTGATTTGATTTATACAGTCTGGTAGAGTATACAGTCTGGTGTAGTTTACAGTCGGGTAGAGTATACATTCTGGTGTAGTTTGCAGTCTGGTAGAGTATACAGTCTGTTGTAGTTTACATTCTGGTAGAGTATACATTCTGGTGTAGTTTTCAGTCTGGTAGAGTATACAGTTTGTTGTAGTTTACATTCTGGTAGAGTATATAGTCTGGTGTAGTTTACAGTCTGGTATAGTATACCATCTTGTGTAGTTTACAGTCTGGTATAGTATACAGTCTGGTGTAGTTTGCAGTCTGGTAGAGTATACAGTTTGTTGTAGTTTACATTCTGGTAGTGTATATAGTCTGGTGTAGTTTACAGTCTGGTATAGTATACAGCCTCGTGTAGTTTACAGTCTGGTATAGTATACAGTCTAGTAGAGTATATAGTCTAGTAGAGTATACAGTCGAGTGGAGTATACAGTCTGGTAGTGTACACAGTCTGGTAGAGTATACAGTCTAGTAGAGTATGCAGTCTAGTAGAGTTTACAGTCTAGTAGAGTATACAGTCTGGTGGAGTATACAGTCTGGTAGAGTATACAGTCTAGTAGAGTATACAGTCTAGTAGAGTATACAGTCTGGTGGAGTATACAGTCTGGTAGAGTATACAGTCTAGTGGAGCATGCAGTCTGGTATAGTATACAGTCTGGTGTAGTTTGCAGTCTGGTAGAGTATACAGTTTGTTGTAGTTTACATTCTGGTAGTGTATATAGTCTGGTGTAGTTTACAGTCTGGTATAGTATACAGCCTCGTGTAGTTTACAGTCTGGTATAGTATACAGTCTAGTAGAGTATATAGTCTAGTAGAGTATACAGTCGAGTGGAGTATACAGTCTGGTAGTGTACACAGTCTGGTAGAGTATACAGTCTAGTAGAGTATGCAGTCTAGTAGAGTTTACAGTCTAGTAGAGTATACAGTCTGGTGGAGTATACAGTCTGGTAGAGTATACAGTCTAGTAGAGTATACAGTCTGGTGGAGTATACAGTCTGGTAGAGTATACAGTCTAGTGGAGCATGCAGTCTGGTATAGTATACAGTCTGGTGTAGTTTGCAGTCTGGTAGAGTATACAGTCTGTTGTAGTTTACATTCTGGTAGAGTATACATTCTGGTGTAGTTTACAGTCTGGTATAGTATACAGTCTCGTGTAGTTTACAGTCTGGTATAGTATACAGTCTAGTAGAGTATACAGTCTGGTGTAGTTTGCAGTCTGGTAGAGTATACAGTTTGTTGTAGTTTACATTCTGGTAGAGTATACATTCTGGTGTAGTTTACAGTCTGGTAGAGTATACAGTTTGTTGTAGTTTACATTCTGGTAGAGTATATAGTCTGGTGTAGTTTACAGTCTGGTATAGTATACCATCTTGTGTAGTTTACAGTCTGGTATAGTATACAGTCTCGTGTAGTTTACAGTCTGGTATAGTATACAGTCTAGTAGAGTATACATTCTGGTGTAGTTTGCAGTCTGGTAGAGTATACAGTTTGTTGTAGTTTACATTCTGGTAGAGTATATAGTCTGGTGTAGTTTACAGTCTGGTATAGTATACCATCTTGTGTAGTTTACAGTCTGGTATAGTATACAGTCTAGTAGAGTATACAGTCTGGTGTAGTTTGCAGTCTGGTAGAGTATACAGTTTGTTGTAGTTTACATTCTGGTAGAGTATATAGTCTGGTGTAGTTTACAGTCTGGTATAGTATACAGCCTTGTGTAGTTTACAGTCTGGTATAGTATACAGTCTAGTAGAGTATATAGTCTAGTAGAGTATACAGTCTAGTGGAGTATGCAGTCTGGTAGTGTACACAGTCTGATAGAGTATACAGTCTGGTAGAGTATACAGTCTGGTGTAGTTTACAGTCTGGTAGAGTATACAGTTTGTTGTAGTTTACATTCTGGTAGAGTATATAGTCTGGTGTAGTTTATAGTCTGGTATAGTATACAGTCTAGTAGAGTATATAGTCTATTGTTGTTTACATTCTGGTGTAGTATACAGTCTGTTGTAGTTTACAGTCTGGTAGAGTATACAGTCTAGTAGAGTATACAGTCGAGTGTAGTATACAGTCTGGTAGTGTATACAGTCTAGTAGAGTATACAGTCTAGTAGAGTATACAGTCTAATAGAGTATACAGTCTGGTGGAGTATACAGTCTGGTAGAGTATACAGTCTAGTAGAGTATACAGTCTAGTAGAGTATACAGTCTAGTGGAGTATGCAGTCTGGTAGAGTATACAGTCTGGTGTAGTTTACAGTCTGGTAGAGTATACAGTCTGTTGTAGTTTACATTCTGGTAGAGTATACATTCTGGTGTAGTTTACAGTCTGGTATAGTGTACAGTCTCGTGTAGTTTACAGTCTGGTATACTATACAGTCTAGTAGAGTATGCAGTCTGGTAGTGTACACAGTCTGGTAGAGTATACAGTCTGGTAGAGTATACAGTCTGGTGTAGTTTACAGTCTGGTAGAGTATACATTCTGGTGTAGTTTGCAGTCTGGTAGAGTATACAGTTTGTTGTAGTTTACATTCTGGTAGAGTATATAGGCTGGTGTAGTTTACAGTCTGGTATAGTATACAGTCTTGTGTAGTTTACAGTCTGGTATTGTATACAGTCTAGTAGAGTATACAGTCTGGTGTAGTTTTCAGTCTTGTAGAGTATACAGTTTGTTGTAGTTTACATTCTGGTAGAGTATATAGTCTGGTGTAGTTTACAGTCTGGTATAGTATACAGTCTAGTAGACTATACAGTCTGGTGGAGTATACAGTCTGGTAGAGTATACAGTCTGGTGGAGTATACAGTCTGGTATAGTATACAGTCTAGTGGAGTATGCAGTCTGGTAGATTATACAGTCTGGTGTAGTTTGCAGTCTGGTAGAGTATACAGTTTGTTGTAGTTTACATTCTGGTAGAGTATATAGTCTGGTGTAGTTTACAGTCTGGTATAGTATACAGCTTCGTGTAGTTTACAGTCTGGTATAGTATACAGTCTAGTAGAGTATATAGTCTAGTAGAGTATACAGTCGAGTGGAGTATACAGTCTGGTAGTTTACACAGTCTGGTAGAGTATACAGTCTAGTAGAGTATACAGTCTGTTGTAGTTTACAGTCTGTTAGTGTATACAGTCTAGTAGAGTATACAGTCTAGTAGAGTATACAGTCTAATAGAGTATACAGTCTGGTGGAGTATACAGTCTGGTAGAGTATACAGTCTAGTAGAGTATACAGTCTAGTAGAGTATACAGTCTAGTGGAGTATGCAGTCTGGTAGAGTATACAGTCTGGTGTAGTTTACAGTCTGGTAGAGTATACAGTCTGTTGTAGTTTACATTCTGGTAGAGTATACATTCTGGTGTAGTTTACAGTCTGGTATAGTATACAGTCTCGTGTAGTTTACAGTCTGGTATACTATACAGTCTAGTAGAGTATGCAGTCTGGTAGTGTACACAGTCTGGTAGAGTATACAGTCTGGTAGAGTATACAGTCTGGTGTAGTTTACAGTCTGGTAGAGTATACATTCTGGTGTAGTTTGCAGTCTGGTAGAGTATACAGTTTGTTGTAGTTTACATTCTGGTAGAGTATATAGGCTGGTGTAGTTTACAGTCTGGTATAGTATACAGTCTTGTGTAGTTTACAGTCTGGTATTGTATACAGTCTAGTAGAGTATACAGTCTGGTGTAGTTTGCAGTCTTGTAGAGTATACAGTTTGTTGTAGTTTACATTCTGGTAGAGTATATAGTCTGGTGTAGTTTACAGTCTGGTATAGTATACAGTCTAGTAGACTATACAGTCTAGTAGAGTATTCAGTCTAGTAGAGTATACAGTCTGGTGGAGTATACAGTCTGGTAGAGTATACAGTCTAGTGGAGTATGCAGTCTGGTAGAGTATACAGTCTGGTGTAGTTTGCAGTCTGGTAGAGTATACAGTTTGTTGTAGTTTACATTCTGGTAGAGTATATAGTCTGGTGTAGTTTACAGTCTGGTATAGTATACAGCTTCGTGTAGTTTACAGTCTGGTATAGTATACAGTCTAGTAGAGTATATAGTCTAGTAGAGTATACAGTTGAGTGGAGTATACAGTCTGGTAGTTTACACAGTCTGGTAGTTTACACAGTCTGGTAGAGTATACAGTCTAGTAGAGTATACAGTCTGGTGGAGTATACAGTCTGGTAGTTTACACAGTCTGGTATAGTATACAGTCTGGTAGAGTATACATTCTGGTGTAGTTTGCAGTCTGGTAGAGTATATAGTCTGGTGTAGTTTACAGTCTGGTAGAGTATACAGTCTGTTGTAGTTTACATTCTGGTAGAGTATACATTCTGGTGTAGTTTACAGTCTGGTATAGTATACAGTCTCGTGTAGTTTACAGTCTGGTATACTATACAGTCTAGTAGAGTATGCAGTCTGGTAGTGTACACAGTCTGGTAGAGTATACAGTCTGGTAGAGTATACAGTCTGGTGTAGTTTACAGTCTGGTAGAGTATACAATCTGGTGTAGTTTGCAGTCTGGTAGAGTATACAGTTTGTTGTAGTTTACATTCTGGTAGAGTATATAGTCTGGTGTAGTTTACAGTCTCGTATAGTATACCGTCTCGTGTAGTTTACAGTCTGGTATAGTATACAGTCTAGTAGAGTATACCGTCTGGTGTAGTTTGCAGTCTGGTAGAGTATACAGTTTGTTGTAGTTTACATTCTGGTAGAGTATATAGTCTGGTGTAGTTTACAGTCTGGTATAGTATACAGCTTCGTGTAGTTTACAGTCTGGTATAGTATACAGTCTAGTAGAGTATATAGTCTAGTAGAGTATACAGTCGAGTGGAGTATACAGTCTGGTAGTTTACACAGTCTGGTAGAGTATACAGTCTAGTAGAGTATACAGTCTTGTAGAGTTTACAGTCTAGTAGAGTATACAGTCTAATAGAGTATACAGTCTGGTGGAGTATACAGTCTGGTAGAGTATACCGTCTAATAGAGTATACAGTCTAGTGGAGTATACAGTCTGGTGGAGTATAGTCTGGTGGAGTATACAGTCTGGTAGAGTATACAGTCTAGTGGAGTATACAGTCTGGTGGAGTATACAGTCTGGTGGAGTATACAGTCTGGTAGAGTATACAGTCTAATAGAGTATACAGTCTAGTAGAGTATACAGTCTAGTGGAGTATGCAGTCTGGTAGAGTATACAGTCTGTTGTAGTTTACATTCTGGTAGAGTATACATTCTGGTGTAGTTTGCAGTCTGGTAGAGTATACAGTTTGTTGTAGTTTACATTCTGGTAGAGTATATAGTCTGGCCTAGTTTCCAGTATGGCCTAGTATACAGTCTGGCCTCGTTTCCAGTATGGCCTAGTATACAGTCTGGTAGAGTATACAGTCTGGTCTACCATACAGTTTCATGTAGTTTACAGTCAGATATAGTTTACAGTCTAGTAGAGTATACAGTCTGTTGTAGTTTACATTTTGGTAGAGTATACAGTCTGGTGTAGTTTACATTCTGGTAGAGTATACAGTCTGGTGTAGTTTGCAGTCTGGTAGAGTATACAGTCTAGTAGAGTATATAGTCTGTGGTTGTTTACATTCTGGTGTAGTATACAGTCTGTTGTAGTTTACAGTCTGGTAGAGTATACAGTTTGTTGTAGTTTACATTCTGGTAGACTATATAGTCTGGCTTAGTTTACAGTCTGGTATGGTATACAGTCTAGTAGAGTATATAGTCTGTGGTTGTTTACATTCTGGTGTAGTATACAGTCTGTTGTAGTTTACAGTCTGGTAGAGTATAGAGTCTAGTAGAGTATACAGTCTGGTTGAGTATGCAGTCTGGTAGTGTATACAGTCTGGTAGAGTATACAGTCTGGGATAGTACACAGTGAAGTCTGGTATACATTCTGGCCTAGTATATATAAAGTCTGGTCTATTATAGTCTGTTGTAGTTTACAGTCTGGTCGAGTTAACACTGGTACAATATACAGACTGGTATAGTATCCAGTGTGACCTAGTATCCAGTCTGACCTATTATCCAGTCTGTCCCGAGTATACAGTCTGGCCTAGTACTGGCCTCCAGTATTTATGCTGCAGTAGTTTGTGTCGGGGGGCTAGGGTCAGTTTGTTATATCTGGAGTACTTCTCCTGTCCTATTCGGTGTCCTGTGTGAATCTAAGTGTGCGTTCTCTAATTCTCTCCTTCTCTCTTTCTTTCTCTCTCTCGGAGGACCTGAGCCCTAGGACCATGCCCCATGACTACCTGACATGATGACTCCTTGCTGTTCCCAGTCCACCTGGCCATGCTGCTGCCATTTAGCAGACGCTTTTATCCAAGCGACTTACAGTCATGTGTGCATACATTCTACGTATGGGTGGTCCCGGGAATCGAACCCACTACCCTGGCGTTACAAGCGCCATGCTCTACCAACTGAGCTACAGAAGGACCATGCTGGTCATTTATGAACATTTGAACATCTTGGCCACGTTCTGTTATAATCTCCACCCGGCACAGCCAGAAGAGGACTGGCCACCCCACATATGCTCTCTCTAATTCTCTCTTTCTTTCTCTCTCTCGGAGGACCTGAGCCCTAGGACCGTTCCCCAGGACTACCTGACATGATGGCTCCTTGCTGTCCCCAGTCCACCTGACTGTGCTGCTGCTCCAGTTTCAACTGTTCTGCCTTATTATTATTCGACCATGCTGGTCATTTATGAACATTTGAACATCTTGGTCATGTTCTGTTATAATCTCTACCCGGCACAGCCAGAAGAGGACTGGCCACCCCACATAGCCTGGTTCCTCTCTAGGTTTCTTCCTAGGTTTTGGTCTTTCTAGGGAGTTTTTCCTAGCCACTGTGCTTTTACACCTGCATCGTTTGCTGCTTGGGGTTTTAGGCTGGGTTTCTGTACAGTACTTTGAGATATCAGCTGATGTACGAAGGGCTATATAAATACATTTGATTTGATTTGATTTAGTTGCCAGTATGGCCTAGTATACAGTCTGGCCTAGTATACAGTCTGGTCTAGTATACAGTCTTGTAGAGTATACAGTCTGGTCTAGTATACTGTCTGGTCAAGTATACAGCCTGGTCTAGTATACAGTCTGGTCTAGTATAAAGTCTGGTCTATTATACAGTCTCGTGTAGTTTACAGTCTAGTAGAGTATACAGTCTGTTGTAGTTTACATTCTGGTAGAGTATACAGTCTGTTGTAGTTTACATTCTGGTAGAGTATTCAGTCTGGTGTAGTTTACAGTCTGGTATAGTATACGGTCTAGTAGAGTATATAGTCTGTGGTCGTTTACATTCTGGTAGAGTATACAGTCTGGTCTAGTATACAGTCTGGTAGAGTATTCCGTCTGGTCGAGTATGCCGTCTGACCAAGTATACAGTCTGGTAGAGTATACAGTCTGACCTAGTATCCAGTCTGTCTGAGTATACAGTCTGGCCTAGTTTCCAGTCTGGCCTTTATTTATTTTTTTATTTTATTTCACCTTTATTTAACCAGGTAGGCAAGTTGAGAACAAGTTCTCATTTACAATTGCGACCTGGCCAAGATAAAGCAAAGCAGTTCGACAGATACAACTACACAGAGTTACACATGGAGTAAAACAAACATACAGTCAATAATACAGTATAAACAAGTCTATATACAATGTGAGCAAATCAGGTGAGAAGGGAGGTAAAGGCAAAAAAGGCCATGGTGGCAAAGTAAATACAATATAGCAAGTAAAACACTGGAATGGTAGTTTTGCAATGGAAGAATGTGCAAAGTAGAAATAAAAATAATGGGGTGCAAAGGAGCAAAATAAATCAATAAATTAAATACAGTTGGGAAAGAGGTAGTTGTTTGGGCTAAATTATAGGTGGGCTATGTACAGGTGCAGTAATCTGTAAGATGCTCTGACAGTTGGTGCTTAAAGCTAGTGAGGGAGATAAGTGTTTCCAGTTTCAGAGATTTTTGCAGTTCGTTCCAGTCATTGGCAGCAGAGAACTGGAAGGAGAGGCGGCCAAAGAAAGAATTGGTTTTGGGGTGACCAGAGAGATATACCTGCTGGAGCGTGTGCTACAGGTGGGAGATGCTATGGTGACCAGCGAGCTGAGATAAGGGGGGACTTTACCTAGCAGGGTCTTGTAGATGACATGGAGCCAGTGGGTTTGGCGACGAGTATGAAGCGATGGCCAGCCAACGAGAGCGTACAGGTCGCAATGGTGGGTAGTATATGGGGCTTTGGTGACAAAACGGATTGCACTGTGATAGACTGCATCCAATTTGTTGAGTAGGGTATTGGAGGCTATTTTGTAAATGACATCGCCAAAGTCGAGGATTGGTAGGATGGTCAGTTTTACAAGGGTATGTTTGGCAGCATGAGTGAAGGATGCTTGTTGCGAAATAGGAAGCAAATTCTAGATTTAACTTTGGATTGGAGATGTTTGATATGGGTCTGGAAGGAGAGTTTACAGTCTAACCAGACACCTATGTTTTTTTAGTTGTCCACGTATTATAAGTCAGAGCCGTCCAGAGTAGTGATGTTGGACAGGCGGGCAGGTGCAGGTAGCGATCGGTTGAAGAGCATGCATTTAGTTTTACTTGTATTTAAGAGCAATTGGAGGCCACGGAAGGAGAGTTGTATGGCATAGAAGCTTGCCTGGAGGGTTGTTAACACAGTGTCCAAAGAAGGGCCGGAAGTATACAGAATGGTGTCGTCTGCGTAGAGGTGGATCAGGGACTCACCAGCAGCAAGAGTGACCTCATTGATGTATATAGAGAAGAGAGTCGGTCCAAGAATTGAACCCTGTGGCACCCCCATAGAGACTGCCAGAGGTCCGGACAGCAGACCCTCCGATTTGACACACTGAACTCTATCAGAGAAGTAGTTGGTGAACCAGGCGAGGCAATCATTTGAGAAACCAAGGCTGTCGAGTCTGCCGATGAGGATGTGGTGGTTGACAGAATCGAAAGCCTTGGCCAGATCAATGAATACGGCTGCACAGTAATTTTTCTTATCGATGGCGGTTAAGATATCGTTTAGGACCTTGAGCGTGGCTGAGGTGCACCCATGACTAGCTCTGAAACCAGATTGCATAGCAGAGAGAAGGTATGGTGAGATTCGAAATGGTCGGTAATCTGTTTGTTGACTTGACTTTCGAAGACCTTAGAAAGGCATGGTAGGATAGATATAGGTCTGTAGCAGTTTGGGTCAAGAGTGTCCCCCCCTTTGAAGAGGGGGATGACCGCAGCTGCTTTCCAATCTTTGGGAATCTCAGACGACACGAAAGAGAGATTGAACAGGCTAGTAATAGGGGTGGCAACAATTTCGGCAGATAATTTTAGAAAGAAAGGGTCCAGATTGTCTAGCCCGGCTGATTTGTAGGGGTCCAGATTTTTCAGCTCTTTCAGAACATCAGCTGAATGGATTTGGGAGAAGGAGAAATGGGGAAGGCTTGGGCGAGTTGCTGTTGGGGGTGCAGTGCTGTTGACCGGGGTAGGAGTAGCCAGGTGGAAAGCATGGCCAGCCGTAGAAAAATGCTTGTTGAAATTCTCAATTATGGTGGATTTATCAGTGGTGACAGTGTTTCCTATCTTCAGTGCAGTGGGCAGCTGGGAGGAGGTGTTCTTATTCTCCATGGACTTTACAGTGTCCCAGAACTTTTTGAGTTAGTGTTGCAGGAAGCAAATTTCTGCTTGAAAAAGCTAGCCTTGGCTTTTCTAACTGCCTGTGTATAACGGATTCTAGCTTCCCTGAATAGCTGCATATCACGGGGGCTGTTCAATGCTAATGCAGAACTCCATAGGATGTTTTTGTGTTGGTTAAGGGCAGTCAGGTCTGGGGAGAACCAAGGGCTATATCTGTTCCTGGTTCTAAATTTCTTGAATGGGGCATGTTTATTTAAGATGGTTAGGAAGGCATTTAAAAAAAATATCCAGGCACCCTCTACTGACGGGATGAGATCAATATCCTTCCAGGATACCCCGGCCAGGTCGATTAGAAAGGCCTGCTCGCTGAAGTGTTTCAGGGAGCGTTTTACAGTGATGAGTGGAGGTCGTTTGACCGCTGACCCATTACGGATGCAGGCAATGAGGCAGTGATCGCTGAGATCTTGGTTGAAGACAGCAGAGGTGTATTTAGAGGGAAGTTGGTTAGGATGATATCTATGAGGGTGCCCGTGTTTAAGGCTTTGGGGGTACCTGGTAGGTTCATTGATAATTTGAGTGAGATTGAGGGCATCAAGTTTAGATTGTAGGATGGCTGGGGTGTTAAGCATGTTCCAGTTTAGGTCGCCTAGCAGCACGAGCTCTGAAGATAGATGGGGGGCAATCAGTTCACATATGGTGTCCAGAGCACAGCTGGGGGCAGAGGGTGGTCTATAGCAGGCGGCAACGGTGAGAGACTTGTTTTTAGAGAGGTGGATTTTTAGAAGTAGAAGTTCAAATTGTTTGGGTACAGACCTGGATAGTAGAACAGAACTCTGCAGGCTATATTTGCAGTAGATTGCAACACCGCCCCCTTTGGCAGTTCTATCTTGTCTGAAAATGTTGTAATTTGGAATTAAAATTTCAGAATTTTTGGTGGTCTTCCTATGCCAGGATTCAGACACAGCTAGAACATCCGGGTTGGCAGAGTGTGCTAAAGCAGTGAATAGAACAAACTTAGGGAGGAGGCTTCTAATGTTAACATGCATGAAACCAAGGCTATTACGGTTACAGAAGTCATCAAAAGAGAGCGCCTGGGGAATAGGAGTGGAGCTAGGCAATGCAGGGCCTGGATTCACCTCTACATCACCAGAGGAAAAGAGGAGGATTAGGATAAGGGTACAGCTAAAAGCAATGAGAATTGGTTGTCTAGAACGTCTGGAACAGAGAGCATAAGGAGGTTTCTGGGGGCGATGAAATAGCATCAAGGTATAATGTACAGACAAAGGTATGGTAGGATGTGAATACAGTGGAGGTAAACCTAGGTATTGAGTGATGAAGAGAGAGATATTGTCTCTAGAAACATCATTGAAACCAGGAGATGTCATTGCATGTGTGGGTGGTGGAACTAATAAATTGGATAATGTATAGTGAGCAGGACTAGAGGCTCTACAGTGAAATACGCCAATAAACACTAACCAGAACAGCAATGGACAAGACATATTGACATTAAGGAGAGGCATCCTAAGTCGAGTGATCAAAAGAGTCCAGTGAGTGGAGTGGTTGGTTTCGGGGTCAAGGCGATTTAGACAGCTAGCCAGGACATCGGTAGCAAGCTAGCATAGGAAGGGGGTCTGTTGTTAGCCACCTCTTGCGTTCCGTCAGTAGATTAGTGGGGTTCCGTGTGGTAGAGGGGATTAGTCCAAATCACACAACAACAAAAATAAAATAAAAACAATAGATATAGTTATAGAGGCCCAAGAATAAACATAATAATAATAAAAATAAATAAATTGTCCGATTGTCTATTCTGAGAGCAGCCGGTAAGACAGCTAACGGTTAGCAGGCCGCAGATGGGCGTTCAGGTAACGTCGAGACGGAGGAGCCAGCCGGATCTCCTTCGGGTAGATAACGTCGGCAGTCCAGTTGTGAAGGCCCGGTGGGGCTCTGCGTAGGCAGTAAAACGGGTCCAGATAGGTGACTGCAGCCCAGGAGTGATTGACGGAGCTCAGGAGTGATTGATGGAGCTGGCGAGCTCCGGAGTAATTGATGTTTGCTCCGGAATCGACGAGAGCAGATTGACACACGGATAGCAGCTAGCTAGCTGTGAGATCCGGGAATGAATGTCCAGAGAGCAGTTGAAATCCAAGGACATGGAGAGAAAAATTGGTCCGGTATGTTCCGTTCCGAGCCGCGCTGCGCCGTACAAAACTGGCGATAGATTTTCGAGCTAAAGGATAGCTGATGACCACAAACCGTGGTTAGCTGAACACTAACGACTTGCCAGTAAAGAAGCTAACTAGCTTCTGATTAGCTTCTAGCTATCTTCTGGCTAGCTTCTTGGAGTTTCTGGCTAGCTTCTGGCTAGCTTCTTGGAGGATTGCAGATTTGAGGTAAATAATACTTATTTATAAATATAAATTGGTGAGGCGGGTTGCAGGAGAGTGTTTTGAAGATGAGTTGATGGAAAATAAAAAAAATGTATGTGAAAAAAAGTTGTAAAATATATATATATACAGGACACGACAAGACGAGGACAAAAGACGTCTGAACTGCTATGCCATCTCGGGCGAACTACTATACAGTCTGGTAGAGTTTACAGTCTGGCCTAGTATACAGTCTGGTCTAGTATTCAGTCTGGTAGAGTATACCATCTGACTAAGTATTCAGTCTGGTAGAGTAAACAGTCTGGTCTAGTTAACACTTTGGTAGAGTATACAGACTGGTACAATATACAGACTGGTACAGTATACAGTCTGACCTAGTATCCAGTCTGTCTGAGTTTCCAGTCTGGCCTAGTTTCTAGTCTGGCCTAGTATACAGTCTGGCCTAGGTTCCAGTCTGGCCTAGTATCCAGTCTGACCTAGTACCCAGTCTGTCCGAGTCTAGTATACAGTCTGGTAGAGTATACAGTCTGGTAGAGTATACAGTCTGGTAGAGTATACAGTCTGGTCTAGTATACAGTCTGGTCTAGTATACAGTCTGGTATAGTATACAGTCTGGTCTGGTATACAGTCTGTTATTGTACACAGTCTGGTCTAGTATATAGTCTGGTCTACTATACAGTCTCATGTAGTTTACAGTCTAGTAGAGTATAAAGTCTATTGTAGTTTACATTCTGGTACAGTATAGTCTGTTGTAGTTTACATTCTGGTAGAGTATACAATCTGGTGTAGTTTGCAGTCTGGTAGAGTATACAGTCTGTGGTCGTTTACATTTTGGCAGAGTAAACAGTCTGTTGTAATTTACAGTCTGGTAGAGTATACAGTCTGGTAGAGTATACAGTCTAGTATTAGTATACAGTCTAGTATAGTATACAGTCTAGTAGAGTATACAGTCTAGTAGAGTATACAGTCTGGTATAGTTTACAGTCTGGTGTAGTTTACATTCTGGTAGAGTATACAGTCTAATAGAGTATATAGTCTGGGATAGTACACCATGTAGTCTGGTATACAGTCTGGTCTGGTATACAGTCTGGTCTGGTATACAGTCTGGTCTAGTATACAGTCTGGTCTAGTATACAGTCTGGTCTAGTATACAGTCTGGTCCAGTATACAGTCTGGTCTAGTATACAGTCTGGTCCAGTATACAGTCTGGTCTAGTATACAGTGTGTTATTGTACACATTCTGGACTAGTATACAGCCTGGTGTAGTTTACAGTCTGGATACAGTCTGGCAGAGTACACAGTCTGGCAGAGTACACAGTCTGGCAGAGTACACAGTCTGGCAGAGTACACAGTCTGGCAGAGTACACAGGCTGGCAGAGTACACAGGCTGGCAGAGTACACAGGCTGGCAGAGTACACAGGCTGGCAGAGTACACAGTCTGGCAGAGTACACTTTCTGGTCTAGTACACTTTCTGGTCTAGTACACAGTTTGTTAATGTACACCGTCTGGTCTGGTCTAGTATAAAATCTGGTTCTGTACACAGTGTGGTCTAGTATACAGTCTGGTCTAGTACACAGTCTGGTCTAGTATACAGTCTGGTCTATTATACAGTCTGGTAATGTACACCGTCTGGTCTGGTCTAGTATACAGTCTGGTCTAGTATACAGTCTGTTATTGTACACAGTCTGGTCTATTATACAGTCTGCTATAGTATACAGTCTGGTAGAGTGTACAGTCTGTTTGAGAGCCTGAGGAACGCAACAGTTACCAACACTAATAGAAATGTAATTTTTCCCAAGACCCATCTCAGAGAACTGCTTTACTGACATCAGAACCCTCCAGTTTGGTGCCAACCCCTTCATTTCACCCATCTCAATCCCACTCCTTCCCCCAGTAGGGCTCCTTTGTCTGGGTTGTTTAGGCTATGAGGTCGGCCTGATTTATCTGGCTGTCTCTGGGGCTTCTTGAGGTGATCAGTGGGCCTGTGCCATGGAGAGGAATTAAACACTGTCATCACACTCTCCTCCGCAGAGCACAACACTTCATCAACCAGACATCAGGACCCAGCATTCCCCCAGTGAAGTGAAACACACCAGAGCCAGACAGACATGTAACTCCTTTTCTATGTGTCTGCCTGCCAGACTGTCTGCCTGTCTGTCTGCCTGTCTGTCTGTCTGCCTGCCAGCCTGTCTGCCTGTCTGTCTGCCTGTCTGTCTGCCTGTCTTCCAGCCTGTTTGTCTGTCGCTGGGAAACCAGTGAAATAAGAACACACCTGATAAGTCATGATCTCTCTCACAACAGTAATTTCTCCTCTACTACTTCCCTTGTGGTCCTTTTCAGATGTTGGAGGTGGGTTTATAGGAGGAAAGGAGGGAGAGGTGTCAGTGTGTATGGTAGTTTCCACAGAGAGGCAGAGCTCTGGGCCAGGTGTTAGTGTCACACCAGACTATCCAGCTCATCACTCTCTGGCCAGCAAAACTTTAATGACACTACAGCCATTATGTTGAACTGAAGCCTCACATGACCCCAGTTTACACTGGCCTGCTGTTCTGAACCCAGAGGTGCACCATCTGGTGCAGTGGTTCTCAAATCTCTCCTCAGGGATGCCCAGGCTGTTCATTATGCCATGGTAGCCCTGATGTAGTGTAACCGGTGTGAAATGGCTAGCTAATTAGCTGTGCGCGCTTGTAGCATTTCAATCGGTGTTGTCACTCGCTCTAAGATCTTGAAGTAGTTTCCCTTGCTCTGGCTTTTGTGGAGTGAATGGTAACGATGCTTAGTGGGAGGCAGTTGTTGATGTGTACAGAGGGTCCCTGGTTCGAGCCCAGGGTGGGGCAAGGAGAGGGACGGAGGCAACACTGTTACACTAGCTCACCTGATTAATCTAATCAAGGGCATGATGATTAGTTGACAAGTTGAATCAGGTGTGCTAGCTCTGGATTACAGCAAATACATAGAACCTGAGTGGCTCTGAGTGGCTGAGAACCACTGATATAGTGGCTCTGAGGAGAGGTCTGAGAACCACTGTTATAGTGGATCTGTGGAGAGGTCTGAGAATCACTGATATAGTGGATCTGTGGAGAGGTCTGAGAACCACTGATATAGTGGATCTGAGGAGAGGTCTGAGAACCACTGATAGTGTGGATCTGAGGAGAGGTCTGAGAACCACTGATATAGTGGATCTGTGGAGAGGTCTGAGAACCAATGATAGTGTGGTTCTGAGGAGAGGTCTGAGAACCACTGATAGTGTGGATCTGAGGAGAGGTCTGAGAACCACTGATATAGTGGATCTGTGGAGAGGTCTGAGAACCACTGATATAGTGGATCTGGGGAGATGTCTGAGAACCACTGATATAGTGGATCTGGGGAGATGTCTGAGAACCACTGATCTAGTGGATCTGGCCTGTTGTAAGGCACTCTAAGCCCAATTTTTAGATGCTATTCCCAATGCCATGAAATGCTTTCTTCCATCTATCTCTCCCATAGTAGACCTCCTTAACGTTCATATACGTTCATTTGTACCTTTCTCATGTGATTGATTCAAACCGTTTCCGTATGCAATGTAATCGTATGGGAGCTGCGCTGTGTAAGATGGTAAGTGGTTGGGCATATTGAAAGAGGCTTGAAGGAATGAAAGATAAATTAAATTCTTTGTTGCCATTTTTCCATAGGAAATGAAAGATGACCTTTGATTCAAACGCTCTAACTCTTTGTAGTGTTACAGCTGGGATTTCTCTGTCAAGGCACTCTCTTCCAGGTGTCAGAATATAAACTGTTAACATTTTTTAGTGTTCCCCACTTGCATCCAGGGCTCTGATTCAAGTCAGACATGAATTCAAAACATGTGACAAACAACCACCCACACACACACAGCCCCCAACGCCATAAAAATACTTTCAGTATTTTCACCCCATTGTTTGGAAGCTTTCCCAGGCTGTTATTCTTCTCACTGTAAACTAATGTAGACCTATAACTGTCTGCAGGACTGAGGGGCCAGGTAACACATGTGCATATGGTATGTGTGGATGCAGGGCGTGTCTCAGGCTGGCTCTAGATGTTACGTAGGTCTCAGGGCTGTGAGTAAGTACAGAAGTGATGTGATTATGGCTAGGACTGGAGAGAGGGAGGGTAGATTAGATTATTTTTCAAGGATTTTACTCTCCTGTTTAAATGTCACACGGTGGGTTGTTGATAATGTGTCCACCATTCTCTTTCAGAAAGGCATCTGGGAGCATGTGATAGGATAGACATTTTACTTTAAATATCAAAAACTGGAGCTTCATCTAATTACTATCGTGACCATGGGCACAATGCTGTTTTAAAGATCAGATTTTGTCCCTTTTGTGCACTTCTTTTCTCTCTCTCTCTCTCTCTCTCTCTCTCTCTCTCTCTCTCTCTCTCTCTCTCTCTCTCTCTCTCTCTCTCTCTGCCTCTCTCTCTGCCTCTCTCTCTCTCTCTCTCTCTGCCTCTCTCTCTCTGCCTCTCTCTCTCTGCCTCTCTCTGCCTCTCTCCTCTCTCTGCCTCTCTCTCTCTCTCTCTCTCTCTCTCTCTCTCTCTCTCTCTCTCTCTCTCTCTCTCTCTCTCTCTCTCTCTCTCTCTCTCTCTCTCAATTCAATTCAATTCAAGGGCTTTATTGTTAACATTGCCAAAGCAAGTGAGGTAGAAATTATATAAAGTGAATATATAAAGTGAAATAAACAATAAAAATGAACAGTAAACATCACACAAACAGAAGTTTCAAAGTAATAAAGACATTACAAATGTGGCAACAGGTCACAAATCTTGCTGCTGTGATGGCACACTGTGGAATTTCACCCAGGAGATATGGGAGGTTTTCAAAATTGGATTTGTTTTCGAATTCTTTGTGGATCTGTGTAATCTGAGGGAATAATGTCTCTCTAATATGGTCATACATTGGGCAGGAGGTTAGGAAGTGCAGCTCAGTTTCCACCTCATTTTGTGGGCAGTGAGCACATAGCCTGTCTTCTCTTGAAGCCATGTCTGCCTACGGCGGCCTTTCTCAATAGCTATGCTCACTGAGTCTGTACATAGTCAAAGCTTTCCTTAATTTTGGGTCAGTCACAGTGGTCAGGTATTCTGCCGCTGTGTACTCTCTGTGTAGGGACAAATAGCATTCTAGTTTGCTCTTTTTTTTGTTAATCTGTCTCTCCTCCCCTCTGTTTTACATCTGTCTTTCATCAATGTGTTTGTTTTAATTATCTTTTTGTTTTACATTTTCTCCTCTGATCCTTGTTTTGGGTCTCTCCTCTGCTCTGTTTTTGTGCTGCTGTCCTGGGGCTCTGTGGGGTATGTTTATGTTTGTGAACAGAGTCCCAGGACCAGCTTCCTCTGCTCTGTTTTACATCTGGGACTCTTCTCCAGGTTCATCTCTCTCTGTAGGTGATGGCTTTGTTATGGAAGGTTTGGGAATCGTCTCTCCTTCCTTTTAGGTGGTTATAGTTTTAATCTTTGTAACGGCTCTTTTCTGTCTCTCCTCCCCTCTGTTTTTTGATGATTAGTGTTTTATCGGCCTAATTCTGCTCTGCATGCATTATTTGGTGTTCTCCGCTCTGTTTTACATCTGTTGTACATCAGAGGATCTTTTTGCAGAATTCTGCATGCAGAGTCTCAATTTGGTGTTTGTCCCATTTTGTGAAGTCTTGGTTGTTTTGAGTCGGACCCCAGACCTCACAACCATAAAGTCTCTCCTCTCCCCTCTGCAATGGGCTCTATGACTGATGAATCTGTCTCTCCTATTTTTACAGCCAAATCCTAATTGGTATGTTGAAATTTATGTTCCTTTTGATGGCACAGAATGCCCTTCTTGCCTTGTCTCTCAGATCGTTCACAGCTTTCTCCTCCCATCTGAAGTTACCTGTGGCGCTGATGTTTAGGCCAAGGTATGTATAGTTTTTGTGTGCT
Source organism: Oncorhynchus gorbuscha (assembly GCF_021184085.1). Classification (NCBI taxonomy): domain Eukaryota; kingdom Metazoa; phylum Chordata; class Actinopteri; order Salmoniformes; family Salmonidae; genus Oncorhynchus; species Oncorhynchus gorbuscha. Next base: position 11,733,797 of record NC_060188.1, on the reverse strand, counting down.
CTTGGGCAATCAGTGTCTAGATGGAATTTCCCATCTATTTGTGGTCCTGGTGACTGAACCTCTTTTGGAACACCATTGTTTTTGGTCTTACTGAGAATTACTGTCAGGGCCCAGGTCTGACAGAATCTGTGCATAAGATCTAGGTGCTGCTGTAGGCCCTCCTTGGTTGGTGACAGAAGCACCAGATCATCAGCAAACAGCAGACATTTGATTTCTCTCTCTCTCTCTCTCTCTCTGTCTGTCTGTCTGTCTGTCTGTCTGTCTGTCTGTCTGTCTGTCTGTCTGTCTGTCTGTCTGTCTGTCTGTCTGTCTGTCTGTCTGTCTGTCTATCTCTCTCTCTCCCTCTCTCTCTGTCTGACACAACATATATTATCTGGACAACCTTTTCCTCCCCTCTGTTTTACATCTATCTCTCATCCCCTCTGTTTTACATCTGTCTCTCCTCCGCTCTGTTTTACATCTGTCTCTCCTCCCCTCTGTTTTACATCTGTCTCTCCTCCCTTCTGTTTTCCATCGGTCTCTCCTCCCCTCTGTTTTACATCTGTCTCTCCTCCGCTCTGTTTTACATCTGTCTCTCATCCCCTCTGTTTTACATCTGTCTCTCCTCCCTGTTTTTCTGTTTTCCATCTGTTTTACATCTGTCTCTCCTCTCTCCCTCTGTTTTACATCTGTCATCTCCTCCCCTCTGTTTTACATCTGTCTCTCCTCCCCTCTGTTTTACATCTGTCTCTCCTCCCTCTGTTTTACATCTGTCTCTCCTCCCGTCTGTTTTACATCTGTCTCTCCTCCTGCTCTGTTTTACATCTGTCTCTCCTCCCCTCTGTTTTACATCTGTCTCTCCTCTGCTCTGTTTTACATCTGTCTCTCCTCCGCTCTGTTTTACATCTGTCTCTCCTCCCATCTGTTTTACATCTGTCTCTCCTCTGCTCTGTTTTACATCTGTCTCTCCTCCCTCTGTTTTACATCTGTCTCTCCTGCTCTGTTTTCCTGTCTCTCTGTTTTACATCTGTCTCTCCTCCCCTCTGTTTTACATCTGTCTCCCCTCTGTTTTACATCTGTCTCTCCTCTGTTTTACATCTGTCTCTCCTCCCATCTGTTTTACATCTGTCTCTCCTCCCCTCTGTTTTACATCTGTCTCTCCTCTGCTCTGTTTTACATCTGTCTCTCCTCCCCTCTGTTTTACATCTGTCTCTCCTCTGCTCTGTTTTACATCTGTCTCTCCTCCCCTCTGTTTTACATCTGTCTCTCCTCCCCTCTGTTTTACATCTGTCTCTCCTCCGCTCTGTTTTACATCTGTCTCTCCTCCCCTCTGTTTTACATCTGTCTCTCCTCCCTCTGTTTTACATCTGTCTCTCCTCCCCTCTGTTTTACATCTGTCTCTCTCTCCTCCCTCTGTTTTACATCTGTCTCTCCTCCCTTCTGTTTTACATCTGTCTCTCCTCTGCTCTGTTTTACATCTGTCTCTCCTTCCCTCTGTTTTACATCTGTCTCTCCTCCCATCTGTTTTACATCTGTCTCTCTTCCCCTCTGTTTTACATCTGTCTCTCCTCTGCTCTGTTTTACATTTGTCTCTCCTTCCCTCTGTTTTACATCTGTCTCTCCTCCCCTCTGTTTTACATCTGTCTCTCCTCCCATCTGTTTTACATCTGTCTCTCCTCCGCTCTGTTTTACATCTGTCTCTCCTCCCATCTGTTTTACATCTGTCTCTCCTCTGCTCTGTTTTACATCTGTCTCTCCTCCGCTCTGTTTTACATCTGTCTCTCCTCCCATCTGTTTTACATCTGTCTCTCCTCTGCTCTGTTTTACATCTGTCTCTCCTCCCTCTGTTTTACATCTGTCTCTCCTCCCTCTGTTTTACATCTGTCTCTCCTCCCTCTGTTTTACATCTGTCTCTCCTCCCATCTGTTTTACATCTGTCTCTCCTCCCCTCTGTTTTACATCTGTCTCTCCTCCCCTCTGTTTTACATCTGTCTCTCCTCCCCTCTGTTTTACATCTGTCTCTCCTCCCCTCTGTTTTACATCTGTCTCTCCTCCCCTCTGTTTTACATCTGTGCTCTGTTTTACATCTGTCTCTCCTCCCTCTGTTTTACATCTGTCTCTCCTCCCCTCTGTTTTACATCTGTCTCTCCTCCCATCTGTTTTACATCTGTCTCTCCTCCCCTTTGTTTTACATCTGTCTCTCCTCCCGTCTGTTTTACATCTGTCTCTCCTCCGCTCTGTTTTACATCTGTCTCTCCTCCCATCTGTTTTACATCTGTCTCTCCTCTGCTCTGTTTTACATCTGTCTCTCCTCCGCTCTGTTTTACATCTGTCTCTCCTCCCATCTGTTTTACATCTGTCTCTCCTCTGCTCTGTTTTACATCTGTCTCTCCTCCCGTCTGTTTTACATCTGTCTCTCCTTCCCTCTGTTTTACATCTGTCTCTCCTCCCCTCTGTTTTACATCTGTCTCTCCTCCCATCTGTTTTACATCTGTCTCTCCTCCCCTCTGTTTTACATCTGTCTCTCCTCCCCTCTGTTTTACATCTGTCTCTCCTCCCCTCTGTTTTACATCTGTCTCTCCTCCCCTCTCTCTGTTTTACATCTCCCTTCTGTTTTACATCTGTCTCTCCTCTGCTCTGTTTTACATCTGTCTCTCCTTCCCTCTGTTTTACATCTGTCTCTCCTCCCATCTGTTTTACATCTGTCCCTCTGTTTTACATCTTCTCCCTGCTCTGTTTTACATCTGTCTCTCCTCTGCTCTGTTTTACATTTGTCTCTCCTTCTCCCTCTGTTTTACATCTGTCTCTCCTCTGCTCTGTTTTACATCTGTCTCTCCTCCCCTCTGTTTTACATCTGTCTCTCCTCTGCTCTGTTTTACATCTGTCTCTCCTCCGCTCTGTTTTGTCATCTGTCTCTCCTCCCTCTGTTTTACATCTGTCTCTCCTCCCTCTGTTTTACATCTGTCTCTCCTCTGCTCTGTTTTACATCTGTCTCTCCTCCCCTCTGTTTTACATCTGTCTCTCCTCCCCTCTGTTTTACATCTGTCTCTCCTCTGCTCTGTTTTACATCTGTCTCTCCTCCCCTCTGTTTTACATCTGTCTCTCCTCCTCCCTCTGTTTTACATCTGTCTCTCCTCCTCTGTTTTACATCTGTCTCTCCTCTGCTCTGTTTTACATCTGTCTCTCCTCCCCTCTGTTTTACATCTGTCTCTCCTCTGCTCTGTTTTACATCTGTCTCTCCTCCCCTCTGTTTTACATCTGTCTCTCTCCTCCCATCTGTTTTACATCTGTCTCTCCTCCCCTGTTTTACATCTGTTTTACATCTGTCTCTCCTCCGCTCTGTTTTACATCTGTCTCTCCTGTTTTACATCTGTTTTACATCTGTCTCTCCTCTGCTCTGTTTTACATCTGTCTCTCCTCCTATCTGTTTTACATCTGTCTCTCCTCTGCTCTGTTTTACATCTGTCTCTCCTCTGCTCTGTTTTACATCTGTCTCTCCTCCCCTCTGTTTTACATCTGTCTCTGTTTTCCTCTCCCTCTGTTTTACATCTGTCTCTCCTCCCCTCTGTTTTACATCTGTCTCTCCTCTGCTCTGTTTTACATCTGTCTCTCCTGTTTTACATCTGTCTCCCTGCTCTGTTTTACATCTGTCTCTCCTCTGCTCTGTTTTACATCTGTCTCTCCTCCCCTCTGTTTTACATCTGTCTCTCCTCTGCTCTGTTTTACATCTGTCTCTCCTCCGCTCTGTTTTACATCTGTCTCTCCTCCCCTCTGTTTTACATCTGTCTCTCCTCCCCTCTGTTTTACATCTGTCTCTCCTCCCCTCTGTTTTACATCTGTCTCTCCTCTGCTCTGTTTTACATCTGTCTCTCCTCCCCTCTGTTTTACATCTGTCTCTCCTCCCATCTGTTTTACATCTGTCTCTCCTCCCCTATGTTTTACATCTGTCTCTCCTCCGCTCTGTTTTACATCTGTCTCTCCTCCTATCTGTTTTACATCTGTCTCTCCTCTGCTCTGTTTTACATCTGTCTCTCCTCCTATCTGTTTTACATCTGTCTCTCCTCTGCTCTGTTTTACATCTGTCTCTCCTCTGCTCTGTTTTACATCTGTCTCTCCTCCCCTCTGTTTTACATCTGTCTCTCCTCCCCTCTGTTTTACATCTGTCTCTCCTCCCCTCTGTTTTACATCTGTCACTCCTCTGCTCTGTTTTACATCTGTCTCTCCTCCCCTCTGTTTTACATCTGTCTCTCCTCTGCTCTGTTTTACATCTGTCTCTCCTCCCCTCTGTTTTACATCTGTCTCTCCTCTGCTCTGTTTTACATCTGTCTCTCCTCCGCTCTGTTTTACATCTGTCTCTCCTCCCCTCTGTTTTACATCTGTCTCTCCTCCCCTCTGTTTTACATCTGTCTCTCCTCCCCCTCTGTTTTACATCTGTCTCTCCTCCGCTCTGTTTTACATCTGTCTCTCCTCCCCTCTGTTTTACATCTGTCTCTCTCTGTTTTCATCTGCTCTGTTTTACATCTGTCTCTCCTCCCATCTGTTTTACATCTGTCTCTCCTCCCCTCTGTTTTACATCTGTCTCTCCTCCCATCTGTTTTACATCAGTCTCTCCTCCCCTCTGTTTTACATCTGTCTCTCCTCTGCTCTGTTTTACATCTGTCTCTCCTCCGCTCTGTTTTACATCTGTCTCTCCTCCCATCTGTTTTACATCTGTCTCTCCTCCCCTCTGTTTTACATCTGTCTCTCCTCCCCTCTGTTTTACATCTGTCTCTCCTCCCCTCTGTTTTACATCTGTCTCTCCTCCCATCTGTTTTACATCTGTCTCTCCTCTGCTCTGTTTTACATCTGTCTCTCCTCCCATCTGTTTTACATCTGTCTCTCCTCTGCTCTGTTTTACATCTGTCTCTCCTCTGCTCTGTTTTACATCTGTCTCTCCTCTGCTCTGTTTTACATCTGTCTCTCCTCTGCTCTGTTTTACATCTGTCTCTCCTCCCATCTGTTTTACATCTGTCTCTCCTCCCTCTGTTTTACATCTGTCTCTCTCTCTCTGCTCTGTTTTACATCTGTCTCTCCTCCCTCTCCTCTGTTTTACATCTGTCTCTCCTCCCCTCTGTTTTACATCTGTCTCTCCTCCCTCTGTTTTACATCTGTCTCTCTCCCTCTGTTTTACATCTGTCTCTCCTCCCCTCTGTTTTACATCTGTCTCTCCTCCTCTGTTTTACATCTGTCTCTCCTCTCTCCTCTGCTCTGTTTTACATCTGTCTGTTTTACATCTGTCTCTCCTCCTCCCCTCTGTTTTACATCTGTCTCTCCTCCCCTCTGTTTTACATCTGTCTCTCCTCCCCTCTGTTTTACATCTGTCTCTCCTCCTCTGTTTTACATCTGTCTCTCCTCTGCTCTGTTTTACATTTGTCTCTCCTCCCCTCTGTTTTACATCTGTCTCTGTTTTACATCTGTCTCTCCCCTCTGTTTTACATCTGTCTCTCCTCCTCTGTTTTACATCTGTCTCTCCTCTCTCCTCTGTCCTCCTCCCTCTGTTTTACATCTGTCTCTCCTCCCCTCTGTTTTACATCTGTCTCTCCTCCCTCTGTTTTACTCTGTTTTCTGCTCTGTTTTACATCTGTCTCTCCTCCCATCTGTTTTACATCTGTCTCTCCTCCTCTGTTTTACATCTGTCTTCCCTCTGTTTTACATCTGTCTCTCCTCTCTGTTTTACATCTGTCTCTCCTCCCTCTGTTTTACATCTGTCTCTCCTCCCATCTGTCTTCCTCCCCTCTGTTTTACATTTCTCTGTTTTACATCTGTCTCTCCTCTGCTCTGTTTTCTCTGTCTCTCCTCCCCTCTGTTTTCATCTCTCTCTCTCTGTTTTACATCTGTCTCTCTGTTTTCTCTCTCTCTCTCTCTCTCTCCTCTTCCTTCCTTCCTTCCTTCCTTCCTTCCTTCCTTTCATCCTTCCATCCTTCCTTCCTTCGCTCTTCCCCTATGCTCTCTCTCTCTCTCTCTCTCTCTCTCTCTCTCTCTCTCTCTCTCTCTCTCTCTCTCTCTCTCTCTCTCTCTCTCTCTCTCTCTCTCTCTCTCTCTCTCCCCCTCCGCTGCTCTAGAAGCATAGCCCCTATTGATCCCATTCTCCAAGTGTTACCATAAATTCCCTCTTCATTAGTTTAAACAGCACGGCGCTACATCCATCCCATGATTCATCTGGACAGTTCTCCTAAGAGCCACGCAGTGTGTACCGTATCTCTTCCTTTCCTCCAGACGCCCCCCTCTACCCCTTCCTCCCTCCATTATTACCTCTCCATCTGCGCAACTCTTTTCCCACTCTTTCATTCACTCTCTCCCTTGATAATAATGCCAGGGTCCCAGTGCTGTGGTACAGTGCTGGGTCCCAGTGCTGTGGTATCTCTGATAGAGAGATTGAATCTAACCCTTATTTGGTTATGTGTATTTTTGTCCGTGTTATTTCTTTGTTTTAAGTGGAGACACTTTACCCACTTTCTGTCCTTGGGAATGAAGATTGGCTCAATGTTCTGTAACAGTGAAATGTTTTCTGGTGGTGCTATTAAGTGTAACTTTCCTTTCGGTCAAATGTTCACCATACTGTCAACCAAAATCAGCACACAAGACCTGTCTGTACGATCTGTGGAAGACATTTGACAGCGCGGCATACTAAGGAGGGGTCAGGAGAGGTAAAGATTGACACCAGTCCAGAGTCAGCAGCAGCCCATTACCACAGCACTGGCAGCTTAGAGAGATATGCTTTCATACTCATATCACATATCGCATGATTGCTCTCTCCTGCACAGTCTTTTAGCCTCCAAGGTCTCATGTGACCAGGGTTCTCTGCTCAACTCCCAGGTGAGAGCAAGGAAATCCACTTGAATCACTTTGCTAAAGCATCCAACACTCTGAAGTGTGAAATGTAAGACACACAAATCATCCTGGATGGATGAACGAGCCACATGCAAGGCAATACTCATCTTGGTTAGGAGCCAGGAGGTAGAATTATGACTATGTCAGTGCAGTGAAATATATGCCTTTATTCTAAAGTTGATGGAGAATCTGAGTCTCAATGACAGATGGAGCTGTTGTTTCCACAGGGATGGCAGATGGCTCTAGTGATTCTCTGGAATAGTGTCTGGGTGGCCCGTTGGCGAGATCCAAGCAGGCTGTAAAGCTTCAGTTATACTCCTACACTCTGAGAAAAAAAGGTTCTATCTATAACCTAAAAGTGTTCTTCGGCTGTCCCCTTAGGATAACCCTTTGAAATAACCTTTCTGGTTCCATGTAGAACCATTTTGGTTCCAAGTAGAACCATTTGGGCTCTATGTAGAACCCTTTCCACAGAGGAACCAAAAAGGGTTTTCCTATGGGGACAGCCAAAGAACCCTTTAGGAACCCTTTTTTCTTAGAGTTTAGTCCACTAAAGCCTGTATATGTTTTATGCCCTAGAATCTGTGTGAGTCTGTGTGTGTCCTGCCCATCTGTGTCAGTCTGTGTGTGCATGGATATGAGTGTGTGTATATGGAGTGTGTGTGATCTGGAAGGAAGGAGCAGATTGGCTTTCGGAGATCAAAGCTGTAATTTAATCAGACGTTCAAAAATAGACAGAGCTGGAAGTTTGATTAAAAAATGTGTACATCTGTATAAGGAGGCTGGTTCAGCCGTCTCCATGCCTGGCCCTGTGGATGGACCAGCATCCAGTCAGCTGATTAAACCCCCACAGGACCCCTTCACTGGATAACGCTCTCTGAGTGAATAGACTGGGAGTGGTCGACAGGGGAGGGTGTGTGTGTGTGTGAATAGAGTCCCAGTCAGTGCACTAAATCACTGTAGTTCTCCTTTACTACCAGACACGGTGTCTCCCCTCCTCTCCTCTAGCCCCCCTCGATGAGTACTAACATCATTATAGACAACAGTCCAATCCAGGGAACCTGTGCTCCTCGGACGATGAGGATGTATTTCATTATGTCTCTGATTTACAAGTGGAGATCATTGGGTTGGTATACATGCCTCTTGTGTTTCCTCAGAGGTCATGGAAGAAGCTGCCCTCTAAACAACACAGAGTTCTGTTAGGCTTCCACATTGTCTAATCAAATTGTGATAGGACACATGCTTTGATAATGGCCAATCATCAGAGGTTCATTAACCACGTGCTGTGCTGCTCCATTATATATGTATTATCAGTGAGCAGCCGTGAGTGCTATGGTATGAACCACGATGCATCATGACGCACCTGTATATTGTGATGTCGTTACAAACGGTCAAAGGATAACCTGTAATTGAACCTGCCAGGTTTAGATCAGCTGTGTGCAAGGCTGTTACAGTAAATAAATATGATCAAGGTCAACTCATTCTTGGAAAAGACCAAACACTTCCTCTAGCCACATGCTCTCTACAATGTGTTGTCTCTGATTGATACAGCCAATGCGATTAGTTGAAGGGCTTGTTAAGTATTAAAAGCCAGGAGGCTCTATTAACCACTGTTATCCTCATGACCTGTAGACTAAACACTCCTGTAGTTACACTGTTATCCTCATGGCCTGTAGACTAAACACTCCTGTAGTTACACTGTTATCCTCCTGATCTGTAGACTAAACACTCCTGGAGTTACACTGTTATCCTCATGACCTGTAGACTAAACACTCCTGTAGTTACACTGTTATCCTCATGGCCTGTAGACTAAACACTCTTGTAGTTACACTGTTATCCTCCTGATCTGTAGACTAAACACTCCTGTAGTTACACTGTTATCCTCATGACCTGTAGACGAAACACTCCTGTAGTTACACTGTCATCCTCATGGCCTGTAGACTAAACACTCCTGTAGTTACACTGTTATCCTCATGGCCTGTAGACGAAACACTCCTGTAGTTACACTGTTATCCTCCTGATCTGTAGACTAAACACTCCTGTAGTTACACTGTTATCCTCACGTTCTGTAGACTAAACAACCCTGTACTTACACTGTTATCCTCATGGCCTGTAGACTAAACACTCCTGTAGTTACACTGTTATCCTCCTGATCTGTAGACTAAACACTCCTGGAGTTACACTGTTATCCTGATGACCTGTAGACTAAACACTCCTGTAGTTACACTGTTATCCTCATGGCCTTTAGACTAAACACTCCTGTAGTTACTCTGTTATCCTCCTGATCTGTAGACTAAACACTCCTGGAGTTACACTGTTATCCTCATGACCTGTAGTTACACGGTTATCCTCCTGTTCTGTAGTTACACTGTTATCCTCCTGATCTGTAGTTACACTGTTATCCTCCTGATCTGTAGTTACACTGTTATCCTCATGGCCTATACTAAACACTCCTGTAGTTACACTGTTATCCTCCTGATCTGTAGACTAAACACTCCTGTAGTTACACTGTTATCCTCACGTTCTGTAGACTAAACAACCCTGTACTTACACTGTTATCCTCATGGCCTGTAGACTAAACACTCCTGTAGTTACACTGTTATCCTCCTGATCTGTAGACTAAACACTCCTGGAGTTACACTGTTATCCTGATGACCTATACTAAACACTCCTGGAGTTACACTGTTATCCTCATGGCCTGTAGACTAAACACTCCTGTAGTTACACTGTTATCCTCCTGACCTGTAGTTACACTGTTATCCTCCTGATCTGTAGTTACACTGTTATCCTCCTGACCCGTAGTTACACTGTTATCCTCGTGGCCTGTAGTTACACTGTTATCCTCCTGATCTGTAGACTAAACACTCCTGTAGTTACACTGTTATCCTCCTGACCTGTAGTTACACTGTTATCCTCCTGATCTGTAGTTACACTGTTATCCTCCTGACCTGTAGTTACACTGTTATCCTCATGGCCTGTAGTTACACTGTTATCCTCCTGATCTGTAGACTAAACACTCCTGTAGTTACACTGTTATCCTCATGACCTGTAGTTACACTGTTATCATCATGACCTGTAGACTAAACACTCCTGTAGTTACACTGTCATCCTCATGGCCTGTAGAATCAACACTCCTGTAGTTACACTGTTATCCTCCTGATCTGTAGACTAAACACTCCTGTAGTTACACTGTCATCCTCCTGATCTGTAGACTAAACACTCCTGGAGTTACACTGTTATCCTCATGACCTGTAGACTAACCACTCCTGTAGTTACACTGTTATCATCATGGCCTGTAGACTAAACACTCCTGTAGTTACACTGTTATCCTCCTGATTTGTAGACTAAACACTCCTGTAGTTACACTGTTATCCTCATGACCTGTAGACTAAACACTCCTGTAGTTACACTGTCATCCTCATGGCCTGTAGACAAAACACTCCTGTAGTTACACTGTTATCCTCATGGCCTGTAGACGAAACACTCCTGTAGTTACACTGTTATCCTCCTGATCTGTAGACTAAACACTCCTGTAGTTACACTGTTATCCTCCTGATCTGTAGACTAAACACTCCTGGAGTTACACTGTTATCCTCATGACCTGTAGACTAAACACTCCTGTAGTTACACTGTTATCCTCACGTTCTGTAGACTAAACAACCCTGTAGTTACACTATTATCCTCATGGCCTGTAGACTAAACACTCCTGTAGTTACACTGTTATCCTCATGGCCTGTAGACTAAACACTCCTGTAGTTACACTGTTATCCTCATGACCTGTAGACTAAACACTCCTGTATTTACACTGTTATCTTCCTGATCTGTAGACTAAACACTCCTGTAGTTACACTGTTATCCTCACGTTCTGTAGACTAAACAACCCTGTACTTACACTGTTATCCTCATGGCCTGTAGACTAAACAATCCTGTAGTTACACTGTTATCCTCATGACCTGTAGACTAAACACTCCTATAGTTACACTGTTATCCTCCTGATCTGTAGACTAAACACTCCTGTAGTTACACTGTTATCCTCATGGCCTGTAGACTAAACACTCCTGTAGTTACACTGTTATCCTCCTGACCTGTAGACTAAACTCTCCTGTAGTTACACTGTTATCCTCATGACCTGTAGTTACACTGTTATCCTCCTGATCTGTAGACTAAACACTCCTGTAGTTACACTGTTATCCTCCTGACCTGTAGACTAAACACTCATGTAGTTACACTGTTATCCTCATGACCTGTAGTTACACTGTTATCCTCCTGATCTGTAGACTAAACAACCCTGTAGTTACACTGTTATCCTCCTGATCTGTAGACTAAACACTCCTGTAGTTACACTGTTATCCTCATGACCTGTAGTTACACCGTTATCCTCCTGATCTGTAGACTAAACACTCCTGTAGTTACACTGTTATCCTCCTGACCTGTAGACTAAACACTCATGTAGTTACACTGTTATCCTCATGACCTGTAGTTACACTGTTATCCTCCTGATCTGTAGACTAAACAACCCTGTAGTTACACTGTTATCCTCCTGATCTGTAGACTAAACACTCCTGTAGTTACACTTTTATCCTCATGGCCTGTAGACTAAACACTCCTGTAGTTACACTGTTATCCTCATGACCTGTAGACTAAACACTCCTGTAGTTACACTGTTATCCTCCTGATCTGTAGACTAAACACTCCTGTAGTTACACTGTTATCCTCATGGCCTGTAGACTAAAAACTCCTGTAGTTACACTGTTATCCTCCTGATCTGTAGACTAAACACTCCTGTAGTTACACTGTTAATTAATTTTATTTATTTTTATTTCACCTTTATTTAACCAGGTAGGCAAGTTCCAGTCATTGGCAGAACTGGAAGGAAGGATGACCAAAGGAAGAATTGGTTTTGGGGGTGACCAGAGAGATATACCTGCTGGAGCGCGTGCTACAGGTGGGTGCTGCTATGGTGACCAGCGAGCTGAGATAAGGCGGGGCTTTACCTAGCAGGGTCTTGTAGATGACCTGGAGCCAGTGGGTTTTGCGATGAGTATGAAGTGAGTGCCAGCCAACTAGAGCGTACAGGTCGCAGTGGTGGGTAGTATATGGGGCTTTGGTGACAAAAATGATGGCACTGTGATAGACTGCATCCAATTTATTGAGCCAGGTATTGGAAGCTATTTTGTAAATGACATCGTCGAGGATCGGTAGGATGGTCAGTTTTACAAAGGTTTGTTTGGCAGCATGAGTGAAGGATGCTTTGTTGCGAAATAGGAAGCCAATTCTAGATTTAACTTTGGATTGGAGATGTTTGATGAGAGTCTGGAAGGAGAGTTTACAGTCGAACCAGACACCTAGGTATTTGTAGTTGTCCACATATTCTATGTCAGAACCGTCCAGAGTAGTGATGTTGGACGGGCGGGCAGGTGCAGGCAGCGATCGGTTGAAGAGCATGCATTTAGTTTTACTTTTATTTACGAGCAATTGGAGGCCACGGAAGGAGAGTTGTATGGCATTGAAGCTCGTCTGGAGGTTAGTTAACACAATGTCCAAAGAGGTGACAGAAGTATACAGAATGGTGTCGTCTGCGTAGAGGTGTATCAGAGAATCACCAGCAGCAAGAGCAACGTCATTGATATATACAGAGAAGAGAGTCAGTCCAAGAATTGAACCCTGTTGTAACGGTTTTCTAGGTGTGAAGGAGAGTCGGACCAAAATGCAGCGTGTAGATTGCGATCCATGTTTAATGAACAAACGTAACACGAATCTAAATACAAAATCTACAAAAACAATGAACATAATGAAAACCGAAAAAGCCTAATACTGGTGCACATACACACAGAACAAGGAACAAAGACACTAAGGACAATCACCCACGACAAACTCAAAGAATATGGCTGCCTAAATATGTTTCTCAATCAGAGACAACGATAAACACCTGCCTCTGATTGAGAACCACTTCAGACAGCCATAGACTTAACCAGAACACCCCACTAGCTACAATCCCAATACATACACACCACATACACAAACCCATGCCACACCCTGGCCTGACCAAATAAATAAAGATAAACACAAAATACTTCGACCAGGGCGTGACAGAACCCCCCCCCCCCTAAGGTGTGGACTCCCGAACACACCTCAAAACAATAGGGAGGGTCCGGGTGGGCGTCTGTCCATGGTGGCGGCTCCGGCGTGGGACGTGGACCCCACTCAATCAATGTCTTAGTCCCCTCTCCTCGCGTCCTTGGATAGTCCACCCTCGCCGCTGACCATGGCCTAGTAGTCCTCACCCAGAACCCCACTGGACTGAGGAGCAGATCGGGACAGAGGGGCAGCTCGGGACTAAGGCAACTCTGGACTGAGGGGAAGCTCGGACTGAGGGGAAGCTCGGGAGTGAGAGGAAGCTCGGGAGTGAGAGGAAGCTCGGTAGTGAGAGGAAGCTCGGGAGTGAGAGGAAGCTCAGGAGTGAGAGGAAGCTCAGGAGTGAGAGGAAGCTCAGGAGTGAGAGGAAGCTCAGGCTGGTTGATGGATCTACCAGATCCTGGCTGGCTGGTGGTTTCGGCAGATCCTGGCTGACTGGCAGATCCTGGCTGACTGGCAGATCCTGGCTGACTGGCGGATCTGGCAGATCCTGGCTGACTGGCGGATCCTGGCTGACTGGCGGATCCTGACCGACTGGCAGATCCTGGCCGCCTGGCAGATCCCGGCTGACTGGCGGATCTGGAAGAGTCTTGTTGACTGGCAGATCTGGAAGAGTCTGGTTGACTGGCAGATCTGGCTGACTGGCAGATCTAGAAGAGTCTGGCTGACTGGCAGATCTGGAAGAGTCTGGCTGACTGGCAGATCTGGAAGAGTCTGGCTGACTGGCAGATCTGGAAGAGTCTGGTTGACTGGCAGATCTGGAAGAGTCTGGCTGACTGGCAGATCTGGAAGAGCCTGGCTGACTGGCAGATCTGGAAGAGCCTGGCTGACTGGCAGATCTGGAAGAGTCTGGTTGACTGGCAGATCTGGAAGAGTCTGGTTGACTGGCAGATCTGGAAGAGTCTGGTTGACTGGCAGATCTGGAAGAGTTTGGTTGACTGGCAGATCTGGAAGAGTCTGGCTGACTGGCGGCTCTGGCTGCTCCATGTTGTCTGACAGCTCTGGCGGCTTCTTACAGACTGACAGCTCTGGCGGCTCGGTGCAGACTGGCGGCTCCTTGCAAACTGACAGGTCCTTACAGACTGACAGCTCCTTGCAGACTGACAGCTCCTTGCAGACTGGCAGCTCCTTGCAGACTGACAGCTCCGTGCAGACTGGCAGCTCCTTGCAGACTGGCAGCTCCTTGCAGACTGGCAGCTCCTTGCAGACTGACAGCTCCGTGCAGACTGGAAGCTCCGTGCAGACTGGCGGCTCCTTGCAGACTGGCAGCTCCTTGCAGACTGGCAGCTCCTTACAGACTGACAGCTCCTTGCAGACTGACAGCTCTGGCTGCTTCATGCAGACTGACATCTCTGGCTGCTCCATGCAGACTGACAGCTCTGGCTGCTCCATGCAGACTGACAGCTCTGGCTGCTCCATGCAGACTGACAGCTCTGGCTGCTCCATGCAGACTGACAGCTCTGGCTACTCCATGCAGGCTGGCAGCTCTGGCTGCTCCATGCAGGCTGGCAGCTCTGGCTGCTCCATTCGGGCTGACAGCTCTGGCTGCTTCATGCAGACTGACAGCTCTGGCTGCTTCATGCAGACTGACATCTCTGGCTGCTTCATGCAGACTGACAGCTCTGGCTGCTCCATGCAGGCTGGCAGCTCTGGCGGCTCCATGCAGGCTGGCAGCTCTGGCTGCTCCATGCAGGCTGGCAGCTCTGTCTGCACTGAACAGGCAGGAAACTCCGGCAGCGCAGGAGAGGAGGAAGGCGCTGGCTGCGCTGAACAGGCGGGAGACTCCGGCAGCGCTGTAGAGGAGGAAGGCTCTGGCTGCGCTGAACAGGCGGGAGACTCTGGCAGCGCTGTAGAGGAGGAAGGCTCTGGCTGCGCTGAACAGGCGGGAGACTCCGGCAGCACTGTAGAGGAGGAAGGCTCAGGCTTAACGTTAGCCAGTACAATGGCTACCTTCTGGCTACCTTCTATTGTGGATTTCAGAAGTTGAGTTTTTGGAAAATAAAATATTTAAGAAAGATGTAAATATATACATACACGGGGACACGACAAGATGAGGACAAAGGACGTCTGACTGCTATGCCATCTTGGTATTCAATAATAATAACACAACACCATTTATGGGGCACTCCAATACCACATAATGTTTCAGTTGAAAACACATATTTAAAGATCTATAAACAAGGAGACTATCTGTTTGATGAGTTTATCATCTTTATTAGAGCTCATGTTCTTAGTGGAGAGTTTAGTCTTCATATCACCTCCAGTCCTGTGTTGATGCACCTTCCTTCACTTCTATTTGGAATGGTCATTAACAATGAGATGACTTATGGTGTCTGAGTTTACCAGTGAATTTCAACATTTTAGTTGTGTAAGCCTGGAATTCAATCCAAGGTGCGTAAATAAGCATGCTACACTGACTAATGACTAATAATGTGCCTTTTAAATGCAATATTCCCAACGTTGGAGGAGATTCACGGTAAAATCTACAGATGTTGGTTCAACCATAAATGACCTTTAAAAGTCCAATGTGTGTCTTTACAATGATCCTTGGATTGAGTCCTGGTCTATGTATTTAATGTTCTATGTGTGTCTGCTTATAGGACATACAGCATGCATGACCTTTCACCATTCATTGCTGGTAATGTTCTGTATGTAAGAGAATTTCAGCAGAGCCTCTGAAGGAATGAACTACCCCCCTCCTCTTCCTCCCCCTCCGTCCCTCCATCTCCCCCGTGCCCACTCCATCCCTAACCCTTTCCACTCAGTTCCATTTACCAGTGCACAGAGTATGATTTCATTACACCGTCCTTAATAGTGTCTGCAGCATCCTAATATGCTCTGGCAAAACAATAGGGAGGGGAAGGAGGGATGTAGACGGGGAGGGCGGGCAGAGGGGATGTCAAAGCTTTTATTCACTGGCTTTTAAGAAGCTTTCTATTCCACACTGATGCACTTCCTCTCTGCAGGCCTGGGCTGAGTGTGCCTCCTCAGCTGTGTCTGTACACTAAGAGAATAGGCCTTCAGTAAGCCTAACTGCCTGCCTGCCTCAATGAGTTATATCACCCAGTTTATGGTGCAGAGGGAGGAGAAGGATGGAGGGAGAGAAAGGAGGCGAGAGTGAGATGTTGTCGCTTCAACATCTCTACTGGCTGCATCACCTCCTGGTATGGCAACTGCACCGCCCTCGACCACTAGGCTCTACAGAGGGTGGGGCGGACGGTCCAGTACATCACTGGGGCCAAGCTCCCTGCCATCCAGGAACTTTATACCAGGCCCAGAAAATTGCCAAAGACTACAGTCACCCAAGCCATGTACTGTTCTCTGTGTTCCTGTCAGACAATCGGTACCGAAGCATCAGGTCTAGGACCAACATGTCACGCCTTGGTCATTATATTTTGTGTTTTTGGTATATGTTTGGATAGGCCAGGGTGTGACATGGGTTTATATGTTGTGTTTTCGTATTGGGGTTTGTAGTAATTGGGATTGTGTATGATTAGGGGTGTGTTATGCCAGGTAGGAGACCTGCGCATACTCCCTGTGCTCACCGTTGGGCTAGAGAGACCGAGCAGGCACCGTGTTATGCTATGGAGCGCATGGTGTTTCCAGTGCGGGTGCAGAGCCAGCTGCGACACATACCAGCCCTTCCTATTGGCCGGGCTAGAGTGGGCATCGAGCCAGGTAAGCTTGGGCAGGCTCGGTACTCAAGAGCTCCAGTGCGCCTGCACGGTCCGGTCTATCCAGAGCCACCTCTACACACCAGTCCTCCGGTAGCAGCTCCCCGCACCAGGCTTCCTGTGCGTGTCCTCGCGCCAGTACCACCAGTTCCAGCACCACGCACCAGGCCTCCAGTGCGCCTTCAGCGCAGCCAGCGCATTTCTCCCCTCCTGCGCTGCCGGAGTCTCCCGCTTGTTTAGCGCAGCCAGAGCTTTTCTCCTCTCCTGCGCTGTTGGAGTCTCCCGCCTGTTTAGCACAGCCAGAGCCTTTCTCCTCTCCTGCGCTGCCGGAGTCTCCAGTCTTCCCAGTCTGCCCAGTGCTCCCAGTCTGCCCAGTGCTCCCAGTCTGCCCAGTGCTCCCAAGTGCTCCCAGTCTGCCCAGTGCTCCCAGTCTGCCCAGTGCTCCCAGTCTGCCCAGCGCCGCCAGTCGGCCCAGCGTCGCCAGTCTGCCAGGATCCGCCAGAAGTGCCAGTCTGCCAGGATCCGCCAGAAGTGCCAGTCTGCCAAAATCTTCTAGATCGGCCAGACAACCTGAATCTTCCAGCCAGCCAGGAAGTGCCAGTCTGCCAGGATTTACCGGAGCCTACTACCTGCCTGAGCCTACTACCTTCCTCTCAGTACTGAGCTTCCTCTCAGTACCGGGCTTCCTCTCAGTACCGGGCTTCCCCTCAGTACCGGGCTTCCCCTCAGTACCGGGCTTCCTCTCAGTACTGAGCTTCCTCTCAGTACTAGGCTTCCTCTCAGTACCAGGCTGCTTCTGTCCCGAGCTGCCCCTCAGTCCCGGGCTGCCCCTCTGTCCTGAGATGCCCTTCTGTCCTGAGATACCCCTCTGTCCTGAGCTGCCCCTCTGTCCTGAGATGCCCCTCTGTCCCGAGCTGCCCCTCTGTCCTGAGCTGCCCCTCTGTCCCGAGCTGCCCCTCTGTCCTGAGCTGCCCCTCTGTCCTGAGCTGCCCCTCTGTCCTGAGCTGCCCCTCTGTCTCGAGCTGCCCCTCTGTCCCGAGCTGCCCCTCTGTCCCGAGCTGCCCCTCGGTCCCGAGCTGCCCCTCGGTCCCGAGCTGCCCCTCAGTTATGTGGGGATCAGGGTGAGGACTATTAGGCCATGGTCGGCGGAGAAAGTGGATTATCCCAGGACGCGAAGGAGAGGAAATAGGACATTAATGGAGTGGGGTCCATGTCCCGAGCCAGAACCGCCACCATGGACGGACGCCCACCCGGACCCTCCCTATGCTCTTGAGGTGCGTCCGGGAGTCCGCACCTTAGGGGGGGGGGGGGTTATGTCACGCCTTGGTTATTGTATTTTGTGTTTTTGGTATATGTTTGGGTAAGCCAGGGTGTGACATGGGTTTATATGTTGTGTTTCGTATTGGGGTTTGTAGTAATTGGTATTGCGGCTGATTAGGGGTGTGTCTAGTTAGGCTTGGCTGCCTGGGGCGATTCTCAATCAGAGTCAGGTGCTTGTCGTTGTCTCTGATTGAGAACCGTATTTAGACAGCCTGACTTTCGCGTTGTATTTTGTGGGTGTTTGTTCCTGTCTTAGTGTTGTAGTCACCAGATAGGCTGTAATAGGTTTCGTTTGTTGTTTTCTTTTACAGTTATTTCATGTACCGCGATTATTTTCATTAAAGTCATGAGTAAACTAAACGCTGCATTTCGGTCTGACTCTCTTCATACAACAGACGAACGACGTTACACAACAGGCTTTGACATATACGCTGCAGCTACTTTTGACTTTACCCTGATTCTCTCCTGATGCCTAGTCACTTTACCCCTGCCTACATGTACATACCCAGCAAGCACATAACGTTCTGAGACCCCTATGTTTCTTAGAGCTTGGTGAGAGCATGTTTGTTCTATGCTTACAACCTTCCCGCAACTTTCTAGGAATGGTGCAGGGAAGTCGCTTGGATTTGAAACATTCTCTTGACAAAATGACATTATTTTCATGGAATTTCATTACTTTAACAGGGTGTTTACTAAAAGTTCAAACATGGTTATAATTTTGCATATTTAAAAAAAAATGTTATATTAACACATACAATCTACCTGTAGTGAAGCCGGTCAACATTTACTTTACATTCAGTCATCTAGTAGACACTCCCATCCAGAGCGACCCACAGGAGCAACCAGGTGTCAAGCTCCACGCCCAAGGGAAGGTTGATAGATCTTCCACCAAGCGACATATCGACCACCAAACTAGTGGCCTATCAGCCACCAGCCCAAGCTCCCTCACCTCCAAATCTCCCCCACAGTGAACGTATGCATTTGAGTGCATATGTGGCACTATTTACATATTTGTGTCTGTGTGTGCTCTTTTTGACCGTCATTCTATCCCCCGCCCAGCAACTCCACTCCCACATGTCTCCAGTTCCACATCCCAACCCTCAGTTTCCCTCAGTCCATCCCACCTATCCACTCTACGGCTTTCTATGCATCATATATCTTTCAACTATGCTGTGATGTTTAACATACAATTTGAATCCACAGATTACGAGTTAAAGATAAATAATTTTACCAAGAGTATTAGTATATTAGTAATTGACTGACCAGGTCTCTCCAGATCTCCCAACAGTACTATTTCTAGGGTCAGTTTTTTATGAATGTTATGCTTTTTCAGTCATTCCTGAACCTGAGACCAGAAACAGGCTACATGAGGGCAATACCAGAACACATTTCAGCATTATGTCAAGAAGCAGTGTGGCTTGGCGGGGTCTTGTTTTGGTGGACACATGGCTCACATGGACTCGCCCGAGTCCGAGTCAAGACTGTAACTACATATTGGATACCATGAAAAAGGGTGTTCAAAATTGTCTTCTTGAAACATTCAGTGAAATAACCTATTATTTCTGTTCTGATCGTTAATAAAACCTCCCAGGAGAACTTTCAAGGAAACAGAGTAAAATGTTCTCAGAACCTCCCTGCATCCTAAAAATAAACAGTCCCAGAACAGGCGAAATCTTAACTTCTGTCAGAACAAAACAACCCCTCAATTTTACCGATCAGGAAACATATGATTTTTGTTCCCAGCATCAATGGGAAACCAAAAACGTACGTTCCATGAAGACTTCCAAGAAACCAAATGTGTTAGCTGGTTATCTACCTCAATTACCACTTCTCATCTGACTTTGCATCATTGGGGAAGAGCTTGTAAGTAAGCATTTCACTGTAAGGTCTACAGCTGATGTATTCAGTCCATTTGATAAATACAATTTGATTTGATTTTGATACAGAGAAGGTCAAGACACAGAAAGGGATAAAGGAAGGTGGTGGAGGTTATTAGAGGAAAGGTAATGAAGGGGAAACGGAGAGAGAGATGAGGAGAGAGAGAGAGAGAGAAAATAAAAGGACCTTTACGGCTATGCCTTAGCCTCTATAAATCTGACAGAAGTATATAATTTCTTGATAGAGTTGCCCTTAAATAGACTGATTATGTTCTCACTTTTCTTGGCAGTCGCTGCCTATTTACAGCTATTACAAGAGCTTACATTTCATGTCTAATCAATCTGGACAGCTGGAAATATACCACAGAGAGATGGCAGACCTCACATGGGGAACGGAGTAACAACGATCCCATCAGGGACTTGAACCTCCACCCCTCTGCTGTTCCCCGGCCTGGCTGTTGGTGACACCTGATACGGTCTGGCTTACGGCCTGGGTTGTGGAGCTGAAACACCTGCTGGGTCTATTATTATATGTGGAGATCTGTTCACATGGGTTCAGAGGTCAGCCATCCACCCACAGCACACCACCCCACTGCTGGTTAATCTGTCAGACTGCAGCTGAGAACGATGCCCTGTCAGCAAATTTGAGATGGAATAATTTGTGTGCATGTGTGTGCGTGCGTGTGTGTGTGTGCATGTGTGTGTGTGCATGTGTGTGTGTGCATGTGTGTGAGTGCTTCCATGAGCGTATGTGTGTTTGTTGATGTTGGAGGTAAAAGAATTAACACACATTCCATGTCTGCAAAAAGTATCATGTTGATTTCAGTGAATGTTCTCAGATATTGATGACAACAGCAACAGCCACGGAAAGTACCATGTTGATTTCAGTGAATGTTCTCAGATATTGACAACAACAACAGCAGCCACGGAATGTACCATGTTGATTTCAGTGAATGTTCTCAGATATTGACGACAACAGCAACAGCCACGGAATTCTGTTCTCATAAAATTAAGCACTTCCATCCTGGTCTCTCTTTGAGGTGGCTGGTGGATTTCGTCATGTGGCAGTGAGAGACACTGCGTGAGAGACACTGCCATTACAGACCAGTTGAACGGTTTGTGGTTAGCCAGCCAAGGTGCCTGGCAGTCAGCTGGACATTAATGTTTCTCCTCCAGACTAAATACAGAGACGTCTGATGATGGTAGGTTCAATAGAATCCCTCTACACAGAACAGAACCTCCAGATGGAGTCTAAGGGACCAATTCCTGGCCAGTTTGTGTGTGATTGTGTTTAAAGTTAGAATTTACCCTTGATTTAAGGTGTTATGGATTGAGAACTGAACAGGGGTGGCTGTATACCAGAGGAGGCAGGTGGGAGGAGCTATAGGAGGATGGGCTCATTGAAATGGCTGGAATGGAATATATGGAACAGTATCAAAGAGTGTGTTTGGGCCAGGAGGAGACTGAGTAAAGGGACAGACGGGGTCTTTAAGGCTATAGATCAGGTCTTTAAGGCTATAGATCAGGTATCAGGTCTTGTAAAGTAACTTTGAAAAGTGGACTTTGTAGTTTGATTTTCTCAGACACTGGAGCACTGGTCAGTCCTGCCATTGGCTTGATTGCACTCGCTTAGAGCCATTTGGGTCTTCAGGAGATGTATTTTACATTTATTATCCCACGTATCACATACAGATGTAGGATCTGTCATGTTTGTCATTTATTATCATGTCTCGTCCCTGTGCTCCCCATTCTATTCGTTTCCCTCTGCTGGTCTTATTAGGTTCTTTCCCTCTTTCTATCCCTCTCTCTCCCCCTCCCTCTCTCACTCTCTCGCTCTCTCTTCTCTCTATCGTTCCGTTCCTGCTCCCAGCTGTTCCTATTCCCCTAATCATCATTTAGTCTTCCCACACCTGTTCCCGATCCTTTCCCCTGATTAGAGTCCCTATTTATTCCTTTGTGTTCCGTTCCTGTCCCGTCGGTTCCTTGTTTAGTATTCACCGTGCTGTGATTGTGTTTCGCCCTGTCCTGTCGTGTTTTTTGCCTTCATCAGATGCTGCGTGTGAGCAGGTGTCTCTGTCAACTACGGCCTGCGCCTACCCGAAGCGACCTGCTGTCTGTGGCCGCTTCCCCTGTTATTCCCCTCTACAGACTAGAGGATGTCTGTTATTCCCTGTTTGGACTTGAATAAACTCTGTTTCTGTTAAGTCGCTTTTGGGTCCTCTTTCACCTGCATGACAGAAGGAACCGACCAAGGAATGGACCCAGCGACTTCAGACGCTCGTTACACTGCCGTCGAGATCCAAGGAGCCATGCTCGGCAGACACGAGCAGGAATTGTCTGCTGCTCGCCATGCCGTGGAGAACCTGGCCGCTCAGGTTTCCGACCTCTCTGGACAGTTCCAGAGTCTACGTCTCGTGCCACCTGTTACTTCCTGGCCTGCCGAGCCTCCAGAACCTAGGGTTAATAACCCACCTTGCTACTCCGGGCAGCCCACTGAGTGCCGCTCCTTTCTCACGCAGTGTGAGATTGTGTTCTCTCTCCAACCCAACACATACTCTAGAGAGAGAGCTCGGGTTGCTTACGTCATTTCACTCCTTACTGGCCGGGCTCGAGAATGGGGCACAGCTATCTGGGAGGCAAGGGCTGATTGCTCTAACAAGTTCCAGAACTTTAAAGAGGAGATGATTCGGGTTTTTGACCGTTCAGTTTTTGGTAGGGAGGCTTCTAGGGCCCTGGCTTCCTTATGCCAAGGTGAACGGTCCATAACGGATTATTCTATTGAGTTTCGCACTCTTGCTGCCTCTAGTGAGTGGAACGAGCCGGCGCTGCTCGCTCGTTTTCTGGAGGGACTCCACGCAGTGGTTAAGGATGAGATTCTCTCCCGGGAGGTTCCTTCAGATGTGGACTCTTTGATTGCTCTCGCCATCCGCATAGAACGACGGGTAGATCTTCGTCACCGGGCTCGTGGAAGAGAGCTCGCATCAACGGTGTTTCCCTGCTCCGCATCGCAACCATCTCCCTCCTCTGGCTTTGAGACTGAGCCCATGCAGCTGGGAGGGATTCGCATCTCGACTAAGGAGAGGGAACGGAGGATCACCAACCGCCTGTGCCTCTATTTGGAGTTGCTGGACATTTTGTTAATTCATGTCCAGTAAGAGGCCAGAGCCCATCAGTAAGCGGAGGGCTACTGGTGAGCGCTACTACTCAGTTCTCTTCATCTAGATCTTGTACTACTATGTCGGTCCATCTACGCTGGACCGGTTCGGTGCTACATGCAGTGCCTTGATTGACTCTGGGGCTGAAGGTTGTTTCATGGACGAAGCATGGGTTCGGAAACATAACATTCCTTTCAGACCGTTAGACAAGCCTACGCCCATGTTTGCCTTAGATGGTAGTCATCTTCCCAGTATCAAATTTGAGACACTACCGTTAACTCTCACAGTATCTGGTAACCACAGTGAGACTATTTCTTTTTTGATTTTCCGTTCACCGTTTACACCTGTTGTTTTGGGTCATCCCTGGCTAGTATGTCATAATCCTTCTATTAATTGGTCTAGTAATTCTATCCTATCCTGGAACGTTTCTTGTCATGTGAAGTGTTTAATGTCTGCCATCCCTCCCGTTTCTTCTCTCCCTACTTCTCAGGAGGAACCTGGCGATTTGACAGGAGTGCCGGAGGAATATCATGATCTGCGCACGGTCTTCAGTCGGTCCCGAGCCAACTCCCTTCCTCCTCACCGGTCGTATGATTGTAGTATTGATCTCCTTCCAGGGACCACTCCTCCTCGAGGTAGACTATACTCTCTGTCGGCTCCCGAACGTAAGGCTCTCGAGGATTATTTGTCTGTGTCTCTTGACGCCGGTACCATAGTGCCTTCTTCTTCTCCGGCCGGGGCGGGGTTCTTTTTGTTAAGAAGAAGGACGGTACTCTGCGCCCCTGCGTGGATTATCGAGGGCTGAATGACATAACGGTTAAGAATCGTTATCCGCTTCCCTTATGTCATCAGCCTTCGAGATTCTGCAGGGAGCCAGGTGCTTTACTAAGTTGGACCTTCGTAACGCTTACCATCTCGTGCGCATCAGAGAGGGGGACGAGTGGAAAACGGCGTTTAACACTCCGTTAGGGCATTTTGAGTACCGGGTTCTGCCGTTCGGTCTCGCCAATGCGCCAGCTGTTTTTCAGGCATTAGTTAATGATGTTCTGAGAGACATGCTGAACATCTTTGTTTTTGTCTATCTTGACGATATCCTGATTTTTTCTCCGTCACTCGAGATTCATGTTCAGCACGTTCGACGTGTCCTACAGCGCCTTTTAGAGAATTGTCTCTACGTAAAGGCTGAGAAGTGCTCTTTTCATGTCTCCTCCGTTACTTTTCTCGGTTCCGTTATTTCCGCTGAAGGCATTCAGATGGATTCCGCTAAGGTCCAAGCTGTCAGTGATTGGCCCGTTCCAAGGTCACGTGTCGAGTTGCAGCGCTTTTAGGTTTCGCTAATTTCTATCGGCGTTTCATTCGTAATTTCGGTCAAGTTGCTGCCCCTCTCACAGCTCTTACTTCTGTCAAGACGTGTTTTAAGTGGTCCGGTTCCGCCCAGGGAGCTTTTGATCTTCTAAAAGAACGTTTTACGTCCGCTCCTATCCTCGTTACTCCTGACGTCACTAGACAATTCATTGTCGAGGTTGACCTTCAGAGGTAGGCGTGGGAGCCATTCTATCCCAGCGCTTCCAGTCTGACGATAAGGTTCATCCTTGCGCTTATTTTTCTCATCGCCTGTCGCCATCTGAGCGCAACTATGATGTGGGTAACCGTGAACTGCTCGCCATCCGCTTAGCCCTAGGCGAATGGCGACAGTGGTTGGAGGGGGCGACCGTTCCTTTTGTCGTTTGGACAGACCATAAGAACCTTGAGTACATCCGTTCTGCCAAACGACTTAATGCCCGTCAAGCTCGTTGGGCGTTGTTTTTCGCTCGTTTCGAGTTTGTGATTTCTTACCGTCCGGGTAGCAAGAACACCAAGCCTGATGCCTTATCCCGTCTGTTTAGTTCTTCTGTGGCTTCTACCGATCCCGAGGGGATTCTTCCTTATGGGCGTGTTGTCGGGTTAACAGTCTGGGGAATTGAAAGACAGGTTAAGCAAGCACTCACGCACACTGCGTCGCCGCGCGCTTGTCCTAGTAACCTCCTTTTCGTTCCTGTTTCCACTCGTCTGGCTGTTCTTCAGTGGGCTCACTCTGCCAAGTTAGCTGGTCATCCCGGTGTTCGAGGCACTCTTGCGTCTATTCGCCAGCGCTTTTGGTGGCCGACTCAGGAGCGTGACACGCGCCGTTTCGTGGCTGCTTGTTCGGACTGCGCGCAGACTAAGTCGGGTAACTCTCCTCCTGCCGGTCGTCTCAGACCGCTCCCCATTCCTTCTCGACCATGGTCTCACATCGCCTTAGACTTCATTACCGGTCTGCCGTTGTCTGCGGGGAAGACTGTGATTCTTACGGTTGTCGATAGGTTCTCTAAGGCGGCACATTTCATTCCCCTCGCTAAACTTCCTTCCGCTAAGGAGACGGCACAAATCATTATTGAGAATGTATTCAGAATTCATGGCCTCCCGTTAGACGCCGTTTCAGACAGAGGCCCGCAATTCACGTCACAGTTTTGGAGGGAGTTCTGTCGTTTGATTGGTGCGTCCGTCAGTCTCTCTTCCGGGTTTCATCCCCAGTCTAACGGTCAAGCAGAGAGGGCCAATCAGACGATTGGTCGCATACTACGCAGCCTTTCTTTCAGAAACCCTGCGTCTTGGGCAGAACAGCTCCCCTGGGCAGAATACGCTCACAATTCGCTTCCTTCGTCTGCTACCGGGTTATCTCCGTTTCAGAGTAGTCTGGGTTACCAGCCTCCTCTGTTCTCATCCCAGCTTGCCGAGTCCAGCGTTCCCTCCGCTCAAGCGTTTGTCCAACGTTGTGAGCGCACCTGGAGGAGGGTGAGGTCTGCACTTTGCCGTTACAGGGCACAGACGGTGAGAGCCGCCAATAAACGCAGGATTAAGAGTCCAAGGTATTGTTGCGGCCAGAGAGTGTGGCTTTCCACTCGCAACCTTCCTCTTACGACAGCTTCTCGTAAGTTGACTCCGCGGTTCATTGGTCCGTTCCGTGTCTCCCAGGTCGTCAATCCTGTCGCTGTGCGACTGCTTCTTCCGCGACATCTTCGTCGCGTCCATCCTGTCTTCCATGTCTCCTGTGTTAAGCCCTTTCTTCGCACCCCCGTTCGTCTTCCCTCCCCCCTCCCGTCCTTGTCGAGAGCGCACCTATTTACAAGGTACATAAGATCATGGACATGCGTTCTCGGGGACGGGGTCACCAATACTTAGTGGATTGGGAGGGTTACGGTCCTGAGGAGAGGAGTTGGGTTCCGTCTCGGGACGTGCTGGACCGTTCACTCATCGATGATTTCCTCCGTTGCCGCCAGGATTCCTCCTCGAGTGCGCCAGGAGGCGCTCGGTGAGTGGGGGGTACTGTCATGTTTGTCATTTATTATCATGTCTCGTCCCTGTGCTCCCCATTCTATTCGTTTCCCTCTGCTGGTCTTATTAGGTTCTTTCCCTCTTTCTATCCCTCTCTCTCCCCCTCCCTCTCTCACTCTCTCGCTCTCTCTTCTCTCTATCGTTCCGTTCCTGCTCCCAGCTGTTCCTATTCCCCTAATCATCATTTAGTCTTCCCACACCTGTTCCCGATCCTTTCCCCTGATTAGAGTCCCTATTTATTCCTTTGTGTTCCGTTCCTGTCCTATCGGTTCCTTGTTTAGTATTCACCGTGCTGTGATTGTGTTTCGCCCTGTCCTGTCGTGTTTTTTGCCTTCATCAGATGCTGCGTGTGAGCAGGTGTCTCTGTCAACTACGGCCTGCGCCTACCCGAAGCGACCTGCTGTCTGTGGCCGCTTCCCCTGTTATTCCCCTCTACAGACTAGAGGATGTCTGTTATTCCCTGTTTGGACTTGAATAAACTCTGTTTCTGTTAAGTCGCTTTTGGGTCCTCTTTCACCTGCATGACAGGATCCTAATTTGAGCACTATTTTGTTGTTGAGAATGCAAACTTGTAGTGTATTCAAGGTTTAAAAGGCTTCTAAAGTTTGTAATTTCCACTTTAAAATGTCAGACTTGATTTTCCCTAATGAAAAATGTACATTATTTATAATCCACATAATATTTCACATTTCCTGTTGCTGCATTTCCTGTTTGCTGTAGCAAATTGGCTCAAATTAAGATCCTCCATCTGTATGTACAGTAATACAACTGAGTAGTCTTTTGACCTCACAAATGGACATGGAGTGCATACAGTAGGTTTTATGCAGAGATAAGCATATTGAACACCATACCCTTTATTACCTAGCTATTTCAGTGTCATAGAAAGCTCTACACAACTCAACTTTGCTTTTATCTGCACCCATCTATGCTAGTTTTACCACTAATGTACATGCATGCATTTGAATAATGGAGATGAATTTAAAGACTCGCATCTAGGCTTTTAACAGTTATGATATGTGGAGCACGTCACTGAGAAGCAGGGGCAGAGAGGGTCTTTGTGATTTATAATTGTGTCGGGCACTTTCCTAGACAGGCCTGCAGCGCCAGCGAAGGACCCATGTATGGTCTTTTGTTTTGATCCTCCTCAGCTTGTCTGATGCATTGAACCACCTCTCTCAGCAGACACACTCACCAATGAGTCACAGTAAAGAGAACCGCAATGAGATGCATTGTAAAACCTGACCCCTTATTCCTTACTGCACAATGTGATGCTCTCTACTACATCATAGCATAGGTCATAGGTCACTCCCTGTTGCGTCAAAAAACAGACCACATGAGCACAATGGCAGCTCTTCCTTTAAAGAACTCCAGGCCTCAAGAGGGCAGTTAACCCAAAAACACGGGTGGAACTAAAAAATTGAGCCAGGATTACTGGAGGGACTACTTTTACATGTGCACCTGGCAGATAAGTATGGGTATAAAATGTTTGGGCTTAGCTTTGCTTGGGTCCTCAACATGCAAACAGTTCATTGTTCAACCCTAAAGTCACAACTGGTATGTAATGTTTGGAATTATTTATTATGTTGCATCCAGTGCTTTGCACAATTTACATGTTTAACTCTGGTAGGATTGGTGACTTCTTTTTTTGTGGATATTTTCTGACTGCAGAAGTAATTGCTTGAAGTGCCAGATTAAACTGTTCAAATGTTTACTTTATTCCAAGCCATGCTTTGTTGCTGTGTCATGCATTGTTTGTGTAAAATAATGCATGTTTATTCTCTGTTTAATATTATCAACCTACTCCTATTCCCTATTCCTCTGTCATTCAACTACTCTATTCAACAAATCAACTGTTTCAACATATTCAACTAATGGCATCAAAACCATAATAAAACACTAAAAAGGAATTGAGTTGTCCCTTTGCATCCTTCACGTGTTGAGCAAGACGTTTTCAAGTTTGGTGCGAGCTGAAATAATTATAACACCTAGACAACTTGACACTCCCCACACATAAACTATCCGCAGTGGACATTATACTGGAGTGTTACGGTACTATAAAGCCCACACATAAACTATCCGCAGTGGACATTATACTGGAGTGTTACGGTACTATAAAGCCCACACATAAACTATCCGCAGTGGACATTATACTGGAGTGTTACGGTACTATAAAGCCCACACATAAACTATCCGCAGTGGACATTATACTGGAGTGTTACGGTACTATAAAGCCCACACATAAACTATCCGCAGTGGACATTATACTGGAGTGTTACGGTACTATAAAGCCCACACATAAACTATCCGCAGTGGACATTATACTGGAGTGTTACGGTACTATAAAGCCCAGACATAAACTATCCGCAGTGGACATTATACTGGAGTGTTACGGTACTATAAAGCCCAGACATAAACTATCCGCAGTGGACATTATACTGGAGTGTTACGGTACTATAAAGCCCACACATAAACTATCCGCAGTGGACATTATACTGGAGTGTTACGGTACTATAAAGCCCACACATAAACTATCCGCAGTGGACATTATACTGGAGTGTTACGGTACTATAAAGCCCACACATAAACTATCCTCAGTGTACATTATACTGGAGTGTTACGGTACTATAAAGCCCAGACATAAACAATCCGCAGTGTACATTATACTGGAGTGTTACGGTACTATAAAGCCCAGACATAAACAATCCGCAGTGTACATTTACATTTTACATTTACATTTACATTTAAGTCATTTAGCAGACGCTCTTATCCAGAGCGACTTACAAATTGGTGCATTCACCTTATGACATCCAGTGGAACAACCACTTTACAATAGTGCATCTAAATATTTTAAGGGGGGTGAGAAGGATTACTTTATCCTATCCTAGGTATTCCTTAAAGAGGTGGGGTTTCAGGTGTCTCCGGAAGGTGGTGATTGACTCCGCTGTCCTGGTGTCGTGAGGGAGTTTGTTCCACCATTGGGGAGCCAGAGCAGCGAACAGTTTTGACTGAGCTGAGCGGGAACTGTACTTCCTCAGTGGTAGGGAGGCGAGCAGGCCAGAGGTGGATGAACGCAGTGCCCTTATTTGGGTGTAGGGCCTGATCAGAGCCTGGAGGTACTGAGGTGCCGTTCCCCTCACAGCTCCGTAGGCAAGCACCATGGTCTTGTAGCGGATGCGAGCTTCAACTGGAAGCCAGTGGAGAGAGCGGAGGAGCGGGGTGACGTGAGAGAACTTGGGAAGGTTGAACACTAGACGGGCTGCGGCGTTCTGGATGAGTTGTAGGGGTTTAATGGCACAGGCAGGGAGCCCAGCCAACAGCGAGTTGCAGTAATCCAGACGGGAGATGACAAGTGCCTGGATTAGGACCTGCGCCGCTTCCTGTGTGAGGCAGGGTCGTACTCTGCGGATGTTGTAGAGCATGAACCTACAGGAACGGGCCACCGCCTTGATGTTAGTTGAGAACGACAGTTTGTTGTCCAGGATCACGCCAAGGTTCTTAGCGTTCTGGGAGGAGGACACAATGGAGTTGTCAACCGTGATGGCGAGATCATGGAACGGGCAGTCCTTCCCCGGGAGGAAGAGCAGCTCCGTCTTGCCGAAGTTCAGCTTGAGGTGGTGATCCGTCATCCACACTGATATGTCTGCCAGACATGCAGAGATGCGATTCGCCACCTGGTCATCAGAAGGGGGAAAGGAGAAGATTAATTGTGTGTCGTCTGCATAGCAATGATAGGAGAGACCATGTGAGGTTATGACAGAGCCAAGTGTACATTATACTAGAGTGTTACGGTACTATAAAGCCCACACATAAACTATCCGCAGTGGACATTATACTGGAGTGTTACGGTACTATAAAGCCCACACATAAACTATCCGCATTGGACATTATACTGGAGTGTTACGGTACTATAAAGCCCAGACATAAACTATCCGCAGTGGACATTATACTGGAGTGTTACGGTACTATAAAGCCCACACATAAACTATCCGCAGTGGACATTATACTGGAGTGTTACGGTACTATAAAGCCCAGACATAAACTATCCGCAGTGGACATTATACTGGAGTGTTACGGTACTATAAAGCCCAGACATAAACTATCCGCAGTGGACATTATACTGGAGTGTTACGGTACTATAAAGCCCAGACATAAACTATCCGCAGTGTACATTATACTGGAGTGTTACGGTACTATAAAGCCCACACATAAACTATCCGCAGTGTACATTATACTGGAGTGTTACGGTACTATAAAGCCCACACATAAACTATCCGCAGTGTACATTATACTGGAGTGTTACGGTACTATAAAGCCCAGACATAAACTATCCGCAGTGTACATTATACTGGAGTGTTACGGTACTATAAAGCCCACACATAAACTATCCGCAGTGTACATTATACTGGAGTGTTACGGTACTATAAAGCCCAGACATAAACTATCCGCAGTGTACATTATACTGGAGTGTTACGGTACTATAAAGCCCACACATAAACTATCCGCAGTGTACATTATACTGGAGTGTTACGGTACTATAAAGCCCAGACATAAACTATCCGCAGTGGACATTATACTGGAGTGTTACGGTACTATAAAGCCCAGACATAAACTATCCGCAGTGGACATTATACTGGAGTGTTACGGTACTATAAAGCCCACACATAAACTATCCGCAGTGTACATTATACTGGAGTGTTACGGTACTATAAAGCCCAGACATAAACTATCCGCAGTGGACATTATACTGGAGTGTTACGGTACTATAAAGCCCAGACATAAACTATCCGCAGTGGACATTATACTGGAGTGTTACGGTACTATAAAGCCCAGACATAAACTATCCGCAGTGGACATTATACTGGAGTGTTACGGTACTATAAAGCCCAGACATAAACTATCCGCAGTGGACATTATACTGGAGTGTTACGGTACTATAAAGCCCACACATAAACTATCCGCAGTGTACATTATACTGGAGTGTTACGGTACTATAAAGCCCACACATAAACTATCCGCAGTGGACATTATACTGGAGTGTTACGGTACTATAAAGCCCACACATAAACTATCCGCAGTGGACATTATACTGGAGTGTTACGGTACTATAAAGCCCACACATAAACTATCCGCAGTGTACATTATACTGGAGTGTTACGGTACTATAAAGCCCACACATAAACTATCCGCAGTGGACATTATACTGGAGTGTTACGGTACTATAAAGCCCACACATAAACTATCCGCAGTGTACATTATACTGGAGTGTTACGGTACTATAAAGCCCACACATAAACTATCCGCAGTGTACATTATACTGGAGTGTTACGGTACTATAAAGCCCACACATAAACTATCCGCAGTGGACATTATACTGGAGTGTTACGGTACTATAAAGCCCACACATAAACTATCCGCAGTGTACATTATACTGGAGTGTTACGGTACTATAAAGCCCACACATAAACTATCCGCAGTGGACATTATACTGGAGTGTTACGGTACTATAAAGCCCACACATAAACTATCCGCAGTGTACATTATACTGGAGTGTTACGGTACTATAAAGCCCACACATAAACTATCCGCAGTGGACATTATACTGGAGTGTTACGGTACTATAAAGCCCACACATAAACTATCCACAGTGGACATTATACTGGAGTGTTACGGTACTATAAAGCCCACACATAAACTATCCGCAGTGGACATTATACTGGAGTGTTACGGTACTATAAAGCCCACACATAAACTATCCGCAGTGGACATTATACTGGAGTGTTACGGTACTATAAAGCCCACACATAAACTATCCGCAGTGTACATTATACTGGAGTGTTACGGTACTATAAAGCCCACACATAAACTATCCGCAGTGGACATTATACTGAAGTGTTACGGTACTATAAAGCCCGGACATAAACTATCCGCAGTGGACATTATACTGGAGTGTTACGGTACTATAAAGCCCACACATAAACTATCCGCAGTGTACATTATACTGGAGTGTTACGGTACTATAAAGCCCAGACATAAACTATCCGCAGTGGACATTATACTGGAGTGTTACGGTACTATAAAGCCCACACATAAACTATCCGCAGTGGACATTATACTGGAGTGTTACGTACTATAAAGCCCACACATAAACTATCCGCAGTGGACATTATACTGGAGTGTTACGTACTATAAAGCCCACACATAAACTATCCGCAGTGTACATTATACTGGAGTGTTACGGTACTATAAAGCCCACACATAAACTATCCGCAGTGGACATTATACTGGAGTGTTACGGTACTATAAAGCCCACACATAAACTATCCGCAGTGTACATTATACTGGAGTGTTACGGTACTATAAAGCCCACACATAAACTATCCGCAGTGGACATTATACTGGAGTGTTACGGTACTATAAAGCCCACACATAAACTATCCGCAGTGTACATTATACTGGAGTGTTACGGTACTATAAAGCCCACACATAAACTATCCGCAGTGGACATTATACTGGAGTGTTACGGTACTATAAAGCCCACACATAAACTATCCGCAGTGGACATTATACTGGAGTGTTACGGTACTATAAAGCCCGGACATAAACTATCTGCAGTGGACATTATACTGGAGTGTTACGGTACTATAAAGCCCACACATAAACTATCCGCAGTGGACATTATACTGGAGTGTTACGGTACTATAAAGCCCACACATAAACTATCCACAGTGGACATTATACTGGAGTGTTACGGTACTATAAAGCCCACACATAAACTATCCGCAGTGGACATTATACTGGAGTGTTACGGTACTATAAAGCCCACACATAAACTATCCGCAGTGGACATTATACTGGAGTGTTACGGTACTATAAAGCCCACACATAAACTATCCGCAGTGGACATTATACTGGAGTGTTACGGTACTATAAAGCCCACACATAAACTATCCGCAGTGTACATTATACTGGAGTGTTACGGTACTATAAAGCCCACACATAAACTATCCGCAGTGGACATTATACTGGAGTGTTACGGTACTATAAAGCCCACACATAAACTATCCGCAGTGGACATTATACTGGAGTGTTACGGTACTATAAAGCCCACACATAAACTATCCGCAGTGTACATTATACTGGAGTGTTACGGTACTATAAAGCCCAGACATAAACTATCCGCATTGGACATTATACTGGAGTGTTACGGTACTATAAAGCCCACACATAAACTATCCGCAGTGGACATTATACTGGAGTGTTACGGTACTATAAAGCCCACACATAAACTATCCGCAGTGGACATTATACTGGAGTGTTACGGTACTATAAAGCCCACACATAAACTATCCGCAGTGTACATTATACTGGAGTGTTACGGTACTATAAAGCCCAGACATAAACTATCCGCAGTGTACATTATACTGGAGTGTTACGGTACTATAAAGCCCACACATAAACTATCCGCAGTGTACATTATACTGGAGTGTTACGGTACTATAAAGCCCACACATAAACTATCCGCAGTGGACATTATACTGGAGTGTTACGTACTATAAAGCCCAGACATAAACTATCCGCAGTGGACATTATACTGGAGTGTTACGTACTATAAAGCCCACACAGCACAACATACTAAGAAACATTAATTTTTTTATTATTATTTTTTTTTAATTTGACCTTTATTTAACCAGGCAAGTCAGTTAAGAACATATTCTTATTTTCAATGACGGCCTAGGAACAGTGGGTTAACTGCCTGTTCAGGGGCAGAACGACAGATTTGTACCTTGTCAGCTCGGGGGTTTGAACTCGCAACCTTCCGGTTACTAGTCCAACGCTCTAACCACTAGGCTACGCTGCCGCCCCAATGATGGATGATTTGTAAACTGAGGCCTGGAGAGATGAACTAATAAAACCCAATGGAAAATGCATTGGACGTATTAATTGATTCAACTTAAAACAATGGAACAACAGGGTGTGTCATTGTTAACAGTTTGGCAGCTTACGTTATGAAGTCAACAAGCGTTTGACAATGGATGCTGTCTGTGCTCAAGGCTTACAGTTTGACAGAGAGCATCTTTTCTCCTCTCGATAGAAGATTATTCCTCTGCCTCGCCTTGTAATGTTGATGTCAAGTTTTTCCTAGTAGACTAACTTGATTGGCACCTCAAAAATGCATAAAGTTGACGAATGAAATGATGCAGTTACTCAATGAGAATGTGGTTAATTACAACATGTCTGAGGGGCTCTAACCTACCCACGTCCATCCTGTGTTAACTCCATGACCTCTCCTGAACCTGCACCACATGCCTGTACTACACTGTAAGAACAGCCATGCAGGATTCAGACTGTGTACCCATACCAATTACAATAAACAATGCAATAAAGCCGACGAATGATCATTTAGATCATCTACATAGCAATCTCTTTGCCATAATGCTATTTTAATGGTTCTCATTGCAGTAACAACGTAAACCCTAACTTCATTAGGTGTCTACAGTGCTGTATACAATCTGGCTGGCTCTAGTGCTTGTTAGTGTATTGTTAGCATGGATATTGTGTGTGTGTGTGTGTGACAGTCAGGGAGCAGCAGTTAGCAGAGCTCTGGCCCTCAGCCTCCAGGACCTGCCAATGAGATCGCTAAGACCCTGGTCCCTGGGTCTCTCTGCTCCCCGGTACAACACCACCTACATTCCTTTGTTACAAATGTATTTATATAGCCCTTCGTACATAAGCTGATATCTCAAAGTGCTGTACAGAAACCCAGCCTAAAACCCCAAGCGGCAAACAATGCAGGTGTCGAAGCACGGTGGCTAGGAAAAACTCCCTAGAAAGGCCGGAACCTAGAGGAACCAGGCTATGTGGGGTGGCCAGTCCTCTTCTGGCTGTGCCGGGTAGAGATTATAACAGAACATGGCCAGACCTACAGACATTGGTCCCTTGGTCTCTCTGCTCCCTGGTACAACAACACCTCCATTACTCTATGGTACAGACCCTGGTACAACAAACATCCTCCATTCCTCTATGGTACAGACACTGGTCCCTGGTACAACAAACATCCTCCATTCCTCTATGCTCCAGACCCTGGTCCCTGGTACAACACCTCCTCCATTCCTCTATGGTACAGACCCTGGTCCCTGGTACAACAAACATCCTCCATTCCTCTATGGTACAGACCCTGGTCCCTGGTACAACAAACATCCTCCATTCCTCTATGCTCCAGACCCTGGTCCCTGGTACAACACCTCCTCCATTCCTCTATGGTACAGACCCTGGTACAACAAACATCCTCCATTCCTCTATGGTACAGACCCTGGGTCTCTCGGCTCCCTGGTACAACACCGCCTCCATTCCTCTATGGTACAGACCCTGGTCCCTGGTACAACAAACATCCTCCATTCCTCTATGGTACAGACCCTGGTACAACAAACATCCTCCATTCCTCTATGGTACAGACCCTGGGTCTCTCTGCTCCCTGGTACAACACCTCCATTCCTCTATGGTACAGACCCTGGTACAACAAACATCCTCCATTCCTCTATGGTACAGACCCTGGTCCCTGGTACAACAAACATCCTCCATTCCTCTATGGTACAGACCCTGGTACAACAAACATTCTCCATTCCTCTATGGTACAGACCCTGGGTCTGCTCCCTGGTACAACACCTCCTCCATTCCTCTATGCTACAGACCCTGTTCCCTGGTACAACAAACATCCTCCATTCCTCTATGCTCCAGACCCTGGTCCCTGGGTCTCTCTGCTCCCTGGTACAACACCTCCATTCCTCTATGCTACAGACCCTGGTCCCTGGTACAACAAACATCCTCCATTCCTCTATGCTACAGACCCTGGTCCCTGGGTCTCTCTGCTCCCTGGTACAACACCTCCATTCCTCTATGCTACAGACCCTGGTCCCTGGTACAACAACACCTCCATTCCTCTATGCTACAGACCCTGGTCCCTGGTACAACAACACCTCCATTCCTCTATGCTACAGACCCTGGGTCTCTCTGCTCCCTGGTACAACAACACCTCCTCCATTCCTCTATGCTACAGACCCTGGTCCCTGGTACAACAACACCTCCTCCATTCCTCTATGCTACAGACCCTGGTCCCTGGTACAACACCTCCATTCCTCTATGATACAGACCCTGGTCCCTGGTACAACAAACATCCTCTATGCTCCAGACCCTGGTCCCTGGGTCTCTCTGCTCCCTGGTACAACATCCTCCATTCCTCTATGCTACAGACCCTGGTCCCTGCGTCTCTCTGCTCCCTGGTTCAACACCTCCATTCCTCTATGCTACAGACCCTGGTCCCTGGTACAACACCTCCATTCCTCTATGCTACAGACCCTGGTCCCTGGTACAACACCTCCATTCCTCTATGCTACAGACCCTGGTCCCTGGTACAACAAACATCCTCCATTCCTCTATGGTACAGACCCTGGTCCCTGGTACAACACCTCCATTCCTCTATGCTACAGACCCTGGTCCCTGGTACAACAAACATCCTCCATTCCTCTATGGTACAGACCCTGGTCCCTGGTACAACACCTCCATTCCTCTATGCTACAGACCCTGGTCCCTGGTACAACAACACCTCCATTCCTCTATGCTACAGACCCTGGTTCTCTCTGCTCCCTGGTACAACAACACCTCCTCCATTCCTCTATGCTACAGACCCTGGTCCCTGGTACAACAACACCTCCTCCATTCCTCTATGCTACAGACCCTGGTCCCTGGTACAACAACACCTCCTCCATTCCTCTATGCTACAGACCCTGGTCCCTGGTACAACAACACCTCCTCCATTCCTCTATGCTACAGACCCTGGTCCCTGGTACAACAACACCTCCTCCATTCCTCTATGCTACAGACCTTCCTTGTTCATATGGATGCATTGATAGAACAGGGCCTTGAGTAGCTAAACAAGTCCCCTGCAAAGCAAGGCTCGTCTTCAAGCTAATAAACCACGGAGTGCTGCCTGTCAATGGTGCATTGGAGGTGAAGTCAGGTGCAGGAGAGCAGAGTATAATGAACAGGCGCACTTTTATTACAGTTCCAAAAACGAGAGCACTACATAAATCAAACACGCTCAAAAAACTGAACAAAAGTAAAGCGCGTAAACTAACATCACTTAACATGAAACAATTACACACAAAACATGATGGGAAACAGAGAGTTAAATACAAGTAGATTGATTGGGGAAATGAAAACCAGGTGTGTATAGAAACAAGACAAGACAAATGGAAAAATGAAAAATAGAGCGGTGATGGCTAGAAAGCCGGTGACGTCGATCATCAAACGCCGCCCGAACACGGAGAGGAGCCGACTTCAGCGGAAGTCGTGACGCTGCCTCTGAATGAGAGGGAGAGAGAAACAGAGATATGATAAAATGGGAAAGGAGGGGGCGGAGTAGGGATGTAATCTAATACAGTTTTGTAAAAGCATTTCAATCAGGCCGGGGCGAGGGTCCACGTGGGCTGACTAACGACAAGCACAGCTGCATCTGTACAGTTACACCATCCTGTCCTACACAGAGGAATTTGGCTAAAGGAACCAACACTAGAAGGGTTGTTTCAGGGTTAGTTGGAAGCTCATTCTTACAGTTACACCATCCTGTCCTACACAGAGGAATTTGGCTAAAGGAACAGACACTAGAAGGGGGTTGTTTCAGGGTTGGGTTAGTTGGAAGCTCATTCTTACAGTTACACCATCCTGTCCTACACAGAGGAATTTGGCTAAAGGAACAGACACTAGAAGGGTTGTTTCAGGGTTAGTTGGAAGCTCATTCTTACAGTTACACCATCCTGTCCTACACAGAGGAATTTGGCTAAAGGAACAGACACTAGAAGGGTTGTTTCAGGGTTAGTTGGAAGCTCATTCTTACAGTTACACCATCCTGTCCTACACAGAGGAATTTGGCTAAAGGAACAGACACTAGAAGGTTGTTGTTTCAGGGTTAGTTGGAAGCTCATTCTTACAGTTACACCATCCTGTCCTACACAGAGGAATTTGGCTAAAGGAACAGACACTAGAAGGGTTGTTTCAGGGTTAGTTGGAAGCTCATTCTTACAGTTACACCATCCTGTCCTACACAGAGGAATTTGGCTAAAGGAACCAACACTAGAAGGGTTGTTTCAGGGTTAGTTGGAAGCTCATTCTTACAGTTACACCATCCTGTCCTACACAGAGGAATTTGGCTAAAGGAACAGACACTAGAAGGGTTGTTTCGGGGTGAGTTGGAAGCTCATTCTTACAGTTACACCATCCTGTCCTACACAGAGGAATTTGGCTAAAGGAACAGACACTAGAAGGGTTGTTTCAGGGTTAGTTGGAAGCTCATTCTTACAGTTACACCATCCTGTCCTACACAGAGGAATTTGGCTAAAGGAACAGACACTAGAAGGGTTGTTTCAGGGTTAGTTGGAAGCTCATTCTTACAGTTACACCATCCTGTCCTACACAGAGGAATTTG
The DNA here is from genome assembly GCF_021184085.1 of Oncorhynchus gorbuscha. Lineage (NCBI taxonomy): Eukaryota > Metazoa > Chordata > Actinopteri > Salmoniformes > Salmonidae > Oncorhynchus > Oncorhynchus gorbuscha. The sequence continues at coordinate 11,694,955 of NC_060188.1, read as the reverse complement.
GCTAAAGGAACTAACACTAGAAGGGTTGTTTCAGGGTTAGTTGGAAGCTCATTCTTAGCTTGCACTTTTATACTCCTGTTTTAATTTAGGAAAAGCCATTCTATTCAGGGATCTTTTCCCTTGCTCAGATGACATTAGGCATCTAAGATAATGAAGAAAACATGGAGTCATCAGTGCGAAATCAGAAGTGAAAGAGCCAAAATTAAGTAAAACATTTTTTTCTTTAACGTTGTTTAAAAAAAAAAGCTTTCAGGTGTAGATCCAATGTTGGCCCTCATCCTCCTGTCCTCTCATATCACATTATTGATCACAGGGTTCTTAATATGACCAGACCAGTCTACAACACTTATACAGTGGTCCTGTTTGGCTCAGTTGGTTGTGGGTTCAGTTCCCAGGACCACCCAAACGTAAAATGTATGCACGGATGACTGTAGGTCACCTTGGATAAAAGCGTCTAACAACGTTGTGAGGTCATACCATTTGGAAGCCATTAAGCATTATATTGTACATGAGCAACCATATATCACACTATATAGCAGTCCGTTGATGATCACTGGCACAGTTCACCAGTCCATGTGGTCATTTAACAGAACACGTGTTCATTTACAGTACAGTGTGTAACAGTATACATGATAATACAGACCCAATGGAACTCTCCCAGCCTGTGCCATCAGGCCATGTCTTTATTAGTTCCCATGCTGTAATGAGATGGAGAAGAGGGGGGATCTGTTAGGTTAGTCTGTCCAGGCTAGGTTTAGGTTCACCCCTCCGCAGGGTCTGCTGTTTTCTTTTAGGAAAAACCATTCTATTCAGAGATATTTTCATTGCTCAGATGACATTACAATGGAGAAAACATTGGCTAGGCTCTGGTCTTAGTAGTGCACTATTTAGGGAAAGGGTGCCTTTTGGGATATACAGATGTTGTAGACTGGGAAGGCTGGTGGAGAACAGGGAGCTATAGCAGGACTGTTGAGATCTGGTGACACATTGAGAAAACAGGGTGTGAAAATGGATGAGAACAGTAAGTTCTCCTGACAGATGTGTTGACAAGGCTGCAACAGGAAGGGCTCATGGTGAGGGTATAACTGTGAACTGACCAGAAAGGATGGAGGGAGAGAGTAAAGGAGGGAAAGAGAGAAGGGGGAGATTTGGGAAAGGAGGAAATTGGAGTCGTCTTCTTTCTCAGCTGTGATTAGTCATCTTATTTGTCTGACCATCCTTCAGCCCTCCCTCCAAATTAGTAACTGTCAGACCCTGTCCCTCTATGGCGCTGATTGATGACCTCATCAGGGAGTTAACATGACACTGTGTCAAGTTTGGAGACTACCACTCACCTACTAGTATTTCCTCCTGTCTCTTCACCAGAGACCAGTCATCCCTTTTTCACTTCTTTCCCTATTTCCCATTCCCCTCTCTTTCTGTTTCTCTCTCTCGCCACATGTGGCGAGCAGATTTCTGGCACAGCATTAAAGTGGAAGCAGGGTAGGTTGTTGTAGTGAATGCAGGGATCAGTGCTAAGATAGGTGAGGATGTTTGACTAAGGCCCCTGCCAGAGGTCCAGCTTGAAGGGCTTGGTTCACCCTGTCCTGAGACTTGCATTGGGACACTACCCACGCCCATAGGTTGTTGATGCATGGCTGGAAGTCTGATGGATGACTCAGGGTGCTCTGTGTGGTGGGGCTCAGAGGTGTATCTACTTTACAGTCTGTTGGTGTTTCCTCAGAGCACTAACTGTAATTTACTGCAAGAGAGCAAAGGTGACCAGATTTGGAGAGTTAAAGTTTCCTGTCAGTCCTTTATTCTGTCAGAGCTACTTGATATGATGTGTTTGATATGATAAGTTGATATGTTTTCTTTCCATGTCTCATTGCATTCTTCCATTTGATCACAGACATAAACATGATCCTACAGCTATAGGATCTTAATTTGAGTCAGTTTGCGACGGCAGGAAAATAGTCCTGCAGGAACAGGAAATGTGAATTATTATGTGGATTATAATGAAAGGGCATTTTTCTAGGCGTTGTTACATTTCTCGTTAGGGCAAATCAAGTCAGAAGCCTTTTAAAAACTTGAATACACTACAAGTTTACATTTCCTGCTGTGCAGGAAAATTCTCAACAACAAAAGAGTGATCAAAATTAAGATCCTACATCTGTACTTTTATTTTAGTTTGGGAGCTGTCTTCTTCATTACCATGCATTGGCAACCGTTTATAAACGTTTAACAGAGGGTCTCATCTGGAAAATACATTTTTCAGGGCAACTTGTTACTGTGCCAACATGTTGTGAGATCACTGTTGTTTGTATGGCATTTCCTGAACAATAAAGTCCACTGTGGTTTCAGCATGGCTTTGTACTGGGAGAGTAATGATCTATGTGATGTGAGGGTTCTATTAGCTGTCCTATGATTAAATATATTTGTGCTACTCAGAATGATATGTAATGAGTTTTGACTCTTCATATAAATAAAGTAACAATGGAGAACTCCAACTAACCCTTTAAATAGTTTATGAATGCAAATTAATTCAAGCCCAGAAAAACACATTTAGCATTTGCATCACTTCACGTCCTGTCAGACACTTCACATTATTATAAAAAATGTATATGCTTTTTTCATTTTCTTTTCTTATCCATTGATGTTTTGGACAGTAGCCCACTTCCCTGGTTGGTTTCTGGCACCACATTTTAAGTGGGTAAAGCTGCAGTTGTTTGTTTGTCTGTTCCTGGTTTAAAAAGTAAAAAAACTAAACATTTATCAGACAGCTTGACTGGTGAGATGAAGAAAATAAAGTGAGACTTATTCATTCTTCATAATGTCACCTAAGGATTGTCAGTGGTGTAGGTGGGGTGGGGGCAGGGTAGCCCCCCTGGGCAGTCTCCCATTCACTACTGTTAAAAGTGATGATTTCCCCTTGATTTGGTTTATTCAGCGATGAGCGGAGAGAGAAATACAGAAAAACTACTGCTGCTGAATGACAGGTGTGCTTTATTGTCTCAGTGTAATGGACTTGGCACAAACACATGCAGGCGATTATCATTAAAGTGACTCCCTAGCTCAGTACAGTACTGTACGGGTAGAGCAGCCTACATCATCTTCCTCACTGTCACAGGGACAGCCATGTTGGCAGCCTGAGTCAGAGTCAGGGAGACGTGGAGACGTGCCCTGGGTACCCAGCAGCCTCAGGCTTTCCCTGGGGGGACGTGTGTGGGATCCATAGCAACCCTGCTTTCTTCTGGCTCTCTGTCAGATATCCCCGTCTCACTGACTCAGTGACTCATTCATTCAAAAACACAAGCGCACACGTATACATGGACACACACACACCCTATTATTTGCGTATATAGATTGTATTCCAAACATGCAAAAAACTTGTCCCTTCATAAGCATCTGCATGCAGTCACATGCTATACACACAGGGGGCCACATACCCACCATATGCATGTAGGAGATGCTTGGTGTTCAGACGGCATAGAGCCAAATGCATCTGAGCCCTGCAGAGAAAAACAAACTCACGGTACATTGTTGGTGACAGCAATTGGTGGGTTTGAATGATGGGACAAAGTACGGAGAAAAGTAAACTGTTACAGTCTTTGAAACCAAGCCTCTCTTGTTTGGCCCACAGCCCTTGTTGCATTAGGAGTTTGGAAGGATAGGTAGGCTGCTTCCTCACTTTCTCACGTTCATGTAACTGATACCAACAATGCTAAGCAGGATTTGGCTTGGTCTAATGGTGGAATATAATTTTACCCCGTTCCGTTCACCTTGGTATTATCAGGAATGTCTGAGTGTTTTTGATCTGTACCGGATCAGACTCCAGACTATGGTGTCGTATGCCTTCCTGTCTGGAAAATCAGTTTGTGTACGCCAGCATCTGTTTAGTATGTGTGTGTGTGTGTGTGTGTGTGTGTGTGTGTGTGTGTGTGTGTGTGTGTGTGTGTGTGTGTGTGTGTGTGTGTGTGTGTGTGTGTGTGTGTGTGTGTGCGTGCGTGTGCGTATAATAGATGCTTAAATTCACTGGGACAACAGGAAGAGATAATTACAAGGAAATAAATCCTGTCTTGTCTTATCAACAGAGTAGAGATTGAAGAGAACTCCCAGAGACTCAGGTGTGTCAGAGCAGAGATGAATGCAGACAAAGTGTTGTCAGAGCAGAGATGAATGCAGACAAAGTGTTGTCAGAGCAGAGATGAATGCAGACAAAGTGTTGTGTCAGAGCAGAGATGAATGCAGACAAAGTGTTGTCAGAGCAGAGATGAATGCAGACAAAGTGTTGTGTCAGAGCAGAGATGAATGCAGACAAAGTGTTGTGTCAGAGCAGAGATGAATGCAGACAAAGTGTTGTCAGAGCAGAGATGAATGCAGACAAAGTGTTGTGTCAGAGCAGAGATGAATGCAGACAAAGTGTTGTCAGAGCAGAGATGAATGCAGACAAAGTGTTGTGTCAGAGCAGAGATGAATGCAGACAAAGTGTTGTGTCAGAGCAGAGATGAATGCAGACAAAGTGTTGTCAGAGCAGAGATGAATGCAGACAAAGTGTTGTCAGAGCAGAGATTAATGCAGACAAAGTGTTGTGTCAGAGCAGAGATGAATGCAGACAAAGTGTTGTCAGAGCAGAGATGAATGCAGACAAAGTGTTGTCAGAGCAGAGATGAATGCAGACAAAGTGTTGTGTCAGAGCAGAGATGAATGCAGACAAAGTGTTGTGTCAGAGCAGAGATGAATGCAGACAAAGTGTTGTCAGAGCAGAGATGAATGCAGACAAAGTGTTTGTCAGAGCAGAGATGAATGCAGACAAAGTGTTGTGTCAGAGCAGAGATGAATGCAGACAAAGTGTTGTGTCAGAGCAGAGATGAATGCAGACAAAGTGTTGTGTCAGAGCAGAGATGAATGCAGACAAAGTGTTGTGTCAGAGCAGAGATGAATGCAGACAAAGTGTTGTCAGAGCAGAGATGAATGCAGACAAAGTGTTGTCAGAGCAGAGATGAATGCAGACAAAGTGTTGTGTCAGAGCAGAGATGAATGCAGACAAAGTGTTGTGTCAGAGCAGAGATGAATGCAGACAAAGTGTTGTGTCAGAGCAGAGATGAATGCAGACAAAGTGTTGTGTCAGAGCAGAGATGAATGCAGACAAAGTGTTGTGTCAGAGCAGAGATGAATGCAGACAAAGTGTTGTGTCAGAGCAGAGATTAATGCAGACAAAGTGTTGTGTCAGAGCAGAGATGAATGCAGACAAAGTGTTGTGTCAGAGCAGAGATGAATGCAGACAAAGTGTTGTGTCAGAGCAGAGATGAATGCAGACAAAGTGTCAGATCCTTTATGCTTGTATCCCATTACTGTAAAAGCTCTGCTGACTATCAACAACCAGGTGTCTGTGTTTAGCAGCCAACCACAATGGTTTGTTAAGGCATGTCCATCTGTAGCTCAGTTGGTAGAGCATGGCGCTTGTAACGCCAGGGTAGTGGGTTCGATCCCCGGGACCACCCATACGTAGAATGTATGCACACATGACTGTAAGTCGCTTTGGATAAAAGCGTCTGCTAAATGGCATATATATATTATATATTATTATATATTATCAGTTCGATACTGGTATGTAAATTACAGACACATTATCGTATTGCAGTTAAATTATCCCAATGTCTGCAGACCATGTGAAACTCAGCCGTTGGAAAATAGGATTAGTTGCTTTTCAAGGCAAATGTCACAAATAGACAGGTGGGTGGCGCTGTCATTGTGGTCAATGGTTAACACAGTGGGAACGGAATCACATAATGAAGAAACAGTGACAGGGCAATTGCCTCATTTGAGTGTGTGTGTCCGTGCGCGTTTTATTTTATTTTACCTTTATTTTACTAGGCAAGTCAGTTAAGAACAAATTCTTATTTACAATGACGGCCTAGGAACGGGTGGGTTAACTGCCTGTTCAGGGGCAGAACGACAGATTTGTACCTTGTCAGCTCGGGGGTTTGAACTTGCAACCTTCCGGTTACTAGTCCAACACTCTAACCACTAGGCTACCCTGCTGCCCCAGTGTGTGCATATTTGGCTGCATGTGTGAGTGTGTTTGGCCTCATTTCCAGACTTTTGTATGAGTGAAAGTGTTGTGGGGTGTGGTAGGGTCGGGAGGGAGGGAGGACAATTTGTGTTGCAATGCTGTAGGTTGTGAATGACTTTTAAGTGCTCAACAGCATCACTAGTACTGCAGCATTGGAAACAGATAATTGGATATAGATGAGTGAGGGTGTGTGTGAGTGGGTGGGTTGAGGGGAGTGAGGCAAGACCCTTACAGGGTCGGGTGCTCACAGCTGGTCTCCATCCCAGGGAGGGGTATGTCTCTCTTTCCCTATTCTCCCTCTCCCTCTCTCATAAGGGTGGTCCCTCTCCACCTGTGTGGGAGGATGGAGGAATGGAGGATGGGTGGGGCTATTTGATTTTCTCATGTGTTAATTGCTGTGGTGTTCCAGATGGTTTCCTCATGGGCGTTCTAACACCAAGTTCTAACACCAGTTTCTACTAGCCCAGAGAGTAGAGGACAGGAAACCGACATGTTGGATGATGCCCTGTAGCCTGTTCCAGCCATCTCCCCACACAGACCACTACAGAGACTTGTAAACAAACACCCGAGGAACCCCAGTAAAACCCAGCAGCAGAATCAGAAACAGAGCAAATTGATAATGATCTCAGTACAGCAGTAGTCCTACCTACCAATCTGTGGTCTATGTTCAGAAAGGGATGAAAGACTATAGGGTGGCTCTGCAGCTGTCTTTGGGTTGACTGCGTGTGCCAACACATTCTGGGAGTGTGTTTCTGTGTATGTGAATCACTTTCTCTCAGGCCTGCCTTGTTCTAGGCCTACGCCTGTGTCGTCTTCGATCAGGCAATACGATGCCTTCATCAATCACCTTGACCTTATTCTGAACTGCTTCCAACAGGCAAAGGCTCTGCTTACCAGAGTCTGTAGAGACAACAATGTGTGGTAAGAGTTCTGATGTCTCACAGGCTATTCAACATGGTCAGTGGATGAGATAAACGAGACAGTACACCAAGTCAGTACACCAAAAGTACACCAAGTCAGAGTTTCTGTAACATTCAGGTTAGCAGGGGTGTATTTTCTATGGGCCTAATCATAGAATTACATATAGAACTGCTATTAATTCAATAGTGATCTCTGTAGACCTAGTTGTAAATATTTGTCATTTAACTTTTAAATGCAATCACTTCAAAGGAATCCTTTACTAGGCTAACTCTCGTGCATTCGGAAAGTATTCAGACCCCTTGACTTTTTCCATATTCTGTTATGTTACAGCCTTATTCTGTAACATTAAATTGTTTTGTTTTTTACCTCATCAATCCACACACAATACCCCATAAGAACAAAGCAAAAACAGGTTTTTAGGAATGTTTGTACATTTAGAAATAAATAAATAACTGAAATATCAAATTTACATAAGTATTCAAACCCTTTACTCAGTACTTTGTTGAAGCACCTTTGGCAGCAATTACAGCCTCAAGTCTTCTTGGGTATGACGCTACAAGCTCGGCACACCTGTATTTGGGGAGTTTCTTCCAATCTTCTCTGCAGATCCTCTCAAACTCTATCAGGTTGGATGGGGAGGATCGCTGCACAGCTATTTTCAGGTCTCTAAAAAAAAGAGGTTTGTTCGGGTTCAAGTCCAGGCTCTGGCTGGGCCACTCAAGGACATTAAGAGATTAAGAGTCCAGAAGCCACTCCTGCGGTGTCTTGGCTGTGTGCTTAGAGTTGTTGTCCTGTTGGAAGGTGAACCTTTGCCCCAGTCTGAGGTCCTGAGTGCTCTAGAGCAGGTTTTCATCAATAATCTTTCTGTACTTTGCTTCATTCATCTTTCCCTCGATCCTGACTAGTCTCCCAGTCCCTGCCGCTGAAAAATATCCCCACAGCATGATGCTGCCACCACCATGCTTCACCGTAGGGATGGGGCCAGGTTTCCTCCAGACGTAATGCTTGGCACTCAGACATTCAGGTTTTATCACACCAGAGAATCTTGTTTCTCATGGTCTGAGAGTCTTTAGGTGTCTTTTGGCAAACTCCAAGTGGGCTGTCATGTGCCTTTTACTGAGGAGTGGCTTCCGTCTGGTCACTCTACCATAAAGTCCTGATTGGTGGAGTGCTGCAGAGATGGTTGTCCTTCTGGAAGGTTCTCCCATCTCCACATAGAAACTTTGTAGCTCTGTCAGAGTAGCCATCAGGTCCTTGGTCACCTCCCTGACCAAGGCTCTTTTCCTCTGGTTGCTCAGTTTGGACGGGCGGCCAGCTCTAGGAAGGTTGTTGGTGGTTCCAAACTTCTTCCATTTAAGATTGATGGAGGCCACTGTGTTCTTGGGGACCTTCAATGCTGCAGAAATGCTTTGGTACCCTTCCCCAGATCTGTGCCTCAACACAATCCTGTCTTGGAGCTGTACAGACAATTCCTTCAACCTCTTTCTGAATGCACTGTACATGCATTTCCAGCCTCCAAACAATGGTGTATGGAAAGAGACTGTAACGAGTGAACTGAGAGTCGGAAAGCAAGTTCAGAGAGTAAGTATTTTAATAAATAAATTAAACAATAAACACGAAACACAAACAACGCACTGACATCAAAACGGAGTCAATAACACCTGAGGAAAGAACCAAGGGGAGTGACAGATATAGGGAAGATAATCAAGGAAGGGATGGAGTCCAGGTGAGTGTCATGAGGCGCAGGTGCGCGAGACGATGGTGACAGGTGTGCGGGATAATCAGCAGCCTGATGACCTAGAGGCCGGAGAGGGAGCATACGTGACAGAGACATCTGTTACACAAAACACCAAAAAGTTGAATTAGGTTAGACTTATGAAGGTCAGTGTTTGCATATACTTTATACAGTAAGCATAATTAATGACATCATCCACATTGAATGTAATCTCCTCAATCCCATCTCTGAACGCTTTTCCCCCGATCTCCACATGCATCCATTTTATTCATGGTTGTTCTTTGTTCTCTCTTTAACGATGTTTCTTTCTTTGAAATTTCAGCTGACTCATGCTCTTGATTAATGTTCAGGTAGGAAAAAAATACATTTCAGCATTTGATTTGTAAGTCGCTCTGGATAAGAGCGTCTGCTAAATGACTTAAATGTAAAAATGTAATGATTAGCGCCTCTGTTTGAACGGTCCTGGCTAATCCAATTAAACTATGTAGTGTGTCTAGCTCCCATCTGGTTTGCTGGTTTGGGATTAACCGCACATTCTGATGATTCAGCAATTCATCACACTGTGTGTGTGTGTGTGTGTGTGTGTGTGTGTGTGTGTGTGTGTGTGTGTGTGTGTGTGTGTGTGTGTGTGTGTGTGTGTGTGTGTGTGTGTGTGTGTGTGTGTGTGTGTGTGTGTGTGTGTACGTACCATATCTACCAGACATCGATGGTGACTCCATGTTTGTGAACGCTTACCTGATGATAAGAGAATAGAGAACGAGACTCCAACAGTCCAATGAGCCCTCACATATGGTCCTGTTTTTAACTGTGGTTTGGCTAAGGTCACATGCTCCATACTTTGTGGTTTTAACATTTTATTTTCATTAGCTTGAGGCCTTTTTCAGAAATACTTTGGGGGTAATTCTAAAGGGGAACCTTTTGGGTATTTTCATACAGAAAGCCAAAACTGTCAATGAGACACAAACTCACAGAGATTATTCCTGTAACTGTTGATAAAAGATCAGTTATACATGAGGGTCGGGAGAGTTTGTACTGGGTGCTGTCCAATATTGTTGAAATCAAGGAATACCCGGGAGAGATAGCAGACTACCAGTGTTAAACATTGGCAATTTTAGATGTTTTAAGCGAAGAAGCATATTTCAGTGTATTGTGTCCACTATATTTCTTTCCCAAGCAACAATGAATTCACAGTAGGGAATGAGAATCCATCAGCTGACTTGCTACATTATCAACATTCACTATTGAGGATAAATGACTTGACAAAGGTGCAATTACATTTGTTTTATTCTATCAGATAATAATTTTTTTTGCTTTTTCAATTTGATAGTGTTTTTATATATTGTAACAACTCTAAGAAATTCACATTTACACAATGCATTTGACACTAATAGGTAAGTACATGTAACATTCAGCTTTTGGAGGGGGGGGGGTCTGACATTTCTGTGTGGATTTATTATATCTTGGATATTACCACAGAGAATCACAGTGAATCCTCCTCATACATGGCATGTCTGTCCACAACCTCTGGACAAACTGAACATGTAAAAACATACTGGTCATGCTCATCACATATTGCCACTTTTGCACTGTAGGTAGAGTATATTGTGGTCAGTAAAGTAGGACCACAGCAGATGGCATGTACGTAGATGATGCCATATGGATTTCAACAACATTAGTAGTACGTTTGAACCTATGGCCTATACTTCCTGAAACCTTCATTAACACTCAAATGAAACAAAACACAGATCATACAACAAGTGAGAATAAAAACAGAAAGAAGAAGAACAACAGAACTCAAAGTGTTCTGAACAGAACTCAAAGACACCTGACTCTGTACACAGGCACTTGTATAACACAGGCACTTGTATAGCACAGTCTGTGAGTCTTTGCCTATTACATCTAATAAGTGCTAAAACAAGAAACCGTTTACAAAGAAATACTGATTTCAAAAAAGAGAATAATATTCATAGCAAAAACAATAGAAGAACATTGAATGTTTTGCATATTTATGTCTGTAACGTTATTCAGCTTTACATTCTTATATTATCGCCCTTCACTCTACCAGTGTCCCCTGCTGTGGAGGAACAGTACAGATTGAGTCATACTGTAGATTCTATATTGACACCTCTATTCACCTGTGAGACAGCACAGTGTTAGATTGGGCCCGTGGGGCCACCAGCCACAGTGAAAGGTTCAGTTGTTCACTAGTCGTTGATGACAATCCCTCCTGTCAGTCAGTGGTATTATGCCAATCAGTTGGTCCACTGGGTCCTACTGCACTTCCATTGTGGAGCAATATGAATCACACTGCTGTCAATAATATTGTGTGAAACACTGTGTGGGTGAAGCCACTGGATATGTCACAAGCAGAAAGAGGCCCCCAGGGGGAATATAGTGTGGGTGTGTTGGTCTGTTTTCTATTCTATTCCACCCAATGGTGGAACAAACTCCCTCACGACGCCAGGACAGCGGAGTCAATCACCACCTTCCGGAGACACCTGAAACCCCACCTCTTTAAGGAATACCTAGGATAGGATAAAGTAATCCTTCTCACCCCCCCCTTAAAATATTTAGATGCACTATTGTAAAGTGGTTGTTCCACTGGATGTCATAAGGTGAATGCACCAATTTGTAAGTCGCTCTGGATAAGAGCGTCTGCTAAATGACTTAAATGTAAAATGTAAATGCATTCAAAAGCCTCAAAACTCACTACTATGAAAGCATCTTCCCTGCTGTATCTTTGCTATGCCAGATTATCTTTCTCTCTCTCACAACACACAAAAGTATCTCTGCAAATATCTCTACTTTGCTGTCTACCTACATCTAAATTCAAGCACCAAACCGCACCAAAGGGACCCTGAGTAATCGCATGTCCCTGGGAATCAAACCTGGACTTCAAAGCAGTACAGTTACAGTAAGCGTAGCTACATTGCTAACATCTAATACCTACTGCGTGTTCAGTATGCTGCGTGCCAATATAGATACATACAAAAGTGATCCAAGGCAACACATACATACAGTTTATCATGAGAGAGTGTTGGGGGGGGGGTGTATAAGTGCTTCAGATCACTATTGTGATACAGTAAAATGTCACTGCTCTCTCAGACACATGAGAGGTGAGTAATGGTACTGTCACATTGTTGCCACTTTAAAAGCGTTCTGTATGTCTCTGTGCTGTACAGAACAGAGGGATTCAGATGAGAGCCAGCTGACTGAGTGAAGCTAAATGAACCTGAACCCCTGAGGTAATTATACCTGCCTGTCAGGAATGTCTCCCTAATGGCCCCTGTGTTTACACCCATACCCCTACCATACCATACCGCAGCAGACACATTAGCGCCACCGCACACTCTTTAGCACACACACATATCTGCACGTGAGTGTGTGCGTGCAAGTGCTTGTGTTTATTTCAGTGAGACGGAAGTCTCTGACGAGTGTCCCATGTCTCCACTCATTAGCAAGTACAATATAATGGATAATTAAGGGGAGTCTTGAGTATAGCCTACTATAACAGTGTTTGTATATAAACTGTGTACTATTTCTAGACCACTCTCGTCAGGCTACCATGGAACAGCCTCGAATACTGATACTGCAGAGCCTCTTTCTGATGATGTCACCAGTTCCATGGTTTGGCAATGTGGGTGGGGTTATATCCTTCCTGTTTGGCCCTGTCCGGGGGTGTCCTCGGACATCACATTACGCGTCAGGTCAATGAGTCAGCAATGTTCAACAGTCCAAAATTGCTCCTCATATTGCATATCACAGCTCCTGGGGTAATGGAGCTGCACTGCTGAGGAGGCCTTGTAACTCAAACCACTAAGAGAGGCGGATGTGCCACAAACAGACACGAGAGAAACATCTAGAATCTGTTACATTCAAAGCATGACTCATTCCAACAGAATCCTGGAGTCCATGTTGGATGGAGGAAAGGAGTCAAGTGTGTCAGAAAACAGAGGAGGGATGGTGTATCATGTTGCGGTGACAGAATGATGGAATGATCCACAGCCAATGAGAATAGGAGAGCAGTAATCAGAGGCAACAGTATAACAACAACACAAAAGTGTCCGTCCCTGTACACCTTAGGAATGTCTGTGGCAAAGAAAAAGGATAGGAGATTTTGGAATGGGTGACTGATGCTGCATTTAGACGAGGGACACAGAAACCGTCATACAAGAAGAAAGCAAGTCAGCACGACGGTATGTGTTGCTATGGTGATTTCGGTAGACAAACAGTGCAAATCAACATCTGGTAGAAAACAACGCTACGACAGACAACAAAAGTTTAAATATTTTAACTCTGGTGGCATGTCCCGTCTACCGTGACCTCAACGGCATTTACCGTCGTGCTCTCATTGAAAACAATGACATCCGGACGCCGTCTACCTCGTACCATCTAAACGCAGCATAACAGTTCCCCCACTGAGTTGTGTTGAATAGATAACAGTGGGATACTATCAGACAGGTTCACATGGAGGATTACAACAAGCTGCTACTGCTGAGGTCTGAGAAGACAGTCTGGGGGTGTGACAGAGAGACTACTGCAGGACTTGCCCTGAGAACACACTAGGATAGGATAGGTACAGATGGAGGGATGGAAAGAGGGACAAATAGTTACACGCTGAGAGAGAGAGAGAGAGAGTACAGACAAGGGGAGAGAGGGGACATAGAGTTTATCTACCTCTGAGGCACAAACATTTGATGATGTGAGTGAGTAGGGGGGAACCGGGGGGTGGATGAATAATCATTTTAGCAAATGGTCAAAGGAAGTTGGCAGTGAACTTATACTAACACACTTTTCATAATGATTGGTCAACACCAGCTGACAGAAAAGACGGAGACCAGGATATCTAACACAGTGATGCTTCTTGGATTATGGGTGGTAGTGATATTGCAACTTTAGTGACTTGAGGCAGAGGGTTGGTGTTAGGGTTAGGGTTGGTGTTAGGGTTGGTGTTAGGGTTGGTGTTAGGGTTTGGGTTGGTGTTAGGGTTTGGGTTGGTGTTAGGGTTTGGGTTGGTGTTAGGGTTGGTACTGGGGGAGAGGTTTAGTGTTCAAAGACACACTGGCAGAGTTGAGTTCTGTGTAGAGATAATGGGTCAGTCTCTGATGTTCCAGTCGGTCTAATAAGGGTCCATACTGGGACAAGAGGCCAGTCAGAAACCAGTGGCCACACTTGGTGAAAAGGGGTGATAATGTCGTCAACTTCCTTGTTGTATCCAAGAAGCCCACTCAGTCTGTACTCTTATACTGTATGTCCGTTCCCACATCAAGGTTTCCATGGCAACCCCACTTCCCCCTCTCCTCCTTTTCCTCCTTCCTGTCAGCAGCTTCTCTTCTTCCTCAGACCTGGGGAGGAGGTGAGTCAGGTCCCCCATCCACCCTCACCACTGAGAGAGAGAGAGAAACATGTTAAAAACATATATGATCAGTGGTGAAACATGCAGATGTTCTCTGGTCGTATGAAGTAACACAATATCAGTGGTCAGCGGTCTATAATGTTGTGTCCACTCTGACACACTTTGCCCTGTAGGGGGCCTTGTGAGGTCACAAACTCATCAACCCCTCCAACTGTTTCACTGAACTCATTACTACAGGGAGTGAGGAAGTGGGACAAATGTCCCCTTTTCCCACAAGCCCTCAACCTGTTGTCAGTTGAGGGGTGCCATGGAAACGCTTCCGGAATGCAGAGGCATTTTTTAGAGGAGCTCCGAGCTCACTGGTTGTTTTTTTGTCTTGATCAATGCACCCCTGTGCCAGCCAGAAGAGAGCTCTAATTCTAAAGGTTCACAAGAAGGGCTTTTTTGTATCAACCACGCTATGACATCATCAGGCCTGTTTAAGTGTATGTGGTGCACACAGAGGCGGAGCTTCTACTACAGTCAATCTTCTCTCATTCTACACACATTCCATCTGAAATCCTCTCTTTTTCCTCTGGCTCTCCTTTAGCTCTCGTTATTCATGTTGATTCTCTCCAGAGTACGTCATGCAGTCTGTGACTTGTTCTCCTTCCTGTTCAGACAGCCATCCTGCAGGCATGACAGACACTGCAGACAGACACTGAGCAGTCTTGCTGAATCAGTCTGTCTTTTCATGATAGCAGCAAAATACTTGTGTTCCTCTGCAGGATCTCCACTTTGAATGGTTCATGCAGCCCTCCCTAGACTGCAAATGTTAACCTACTGAGTCAGTTGGTGGCTTCCTTGATAAATATTGTTGACACAGAAAATGTAATGGTTGCTTTAAATGGGAACCACTGTTTCACCCATTCCATTTCTAAGCTATTGACCAGTCTTTATCAGATTAAATTCTACTGGGCATGTTCAGAATAGTCGATCTAACAGTCGATCTTCCATTAGCATGTTCAGCCGTTGCTGATTTGATTTCAGCCCACTCCGAAGCTTTAAAGATAGCTGATTAAGACAGAGATTGAGATTGGTAGTGAATAGGCAATCAACTGCTCTCCTCTTAATGGCAAGAATGGAATACAGGAGACATGCTGATTACTTTCTGTTGCCCCAGGGTCATTTGACCAGCCCTGACCAGCCCTAACCAGACCCCTCATACACTACCTGTCAATCAGCCGGCAGTTACATGTATGTCATTGCCTCTGGCACCTTGAGGCGTCTCACATTCCTCCTCACATTCGATGACCCTCTCTGTGATGGGATTTTGCTTAAACAGGGACTGTGATTTGTGGTTGTCTTACCTACCTTAATTGAAAGTGTACATGCAAAATGTAAATATGACCTGGCCCTAACTTCTCTGTCTGATTGTCGCACTGTACCACTCCCACCACTGACATCCCTCTTTCTTTTAGAACTGACTCAATACAGACTCAAGTTATTCTATTTTACTCAATACAGAGGTCCCCACTACAATATGTTACATTTATTCATGATTAATACTAATAATGGATTAGCATTTATATAGCTCTTCATTTAGTCTCAAAGTGCTTTGGACAACGCAATACGTCAGTATTTGTCCTGCTCTAAAGCTCTTGCTGTCTACCTCATCCACATCCCAGGGCTGCCTCCTCAACAGAAAGGACTTTACTCCCTACTACACCAGCTTTCTACTACACAAACTACTCTCCTACCCCACTAGCTACTCTCCTACTCTACTAGCTACTCTTCTACTACACGAGCTACTCTTCTTCCCCACTAGCTACTCTCCTACCCTACAAGCTACTCTCCTACTACACTAGCTACTCTCCCACCCCACAAGCTACTCTCCTACCCTACTAGTTACTCCCCTACCCCACTAGCTACTCTCCTACCCATCTATCTCCTCTCCTACCCCTCTAGCTACTCTCCTACCCCACTAGCTACTCTCCTATCCCACTAACTACTCTCCTACCCATCTAGCTACTCTCCTACCCATCTAACTACTATCCTACCCTACTAGTTACTCCCCTACCCCACTAGCTACTCTCCTACCCATCTATCTCCTCTTCTACCCCACTAGCTACTCTCCTACCCCTCTAGCTACTCTCCTACCCCACTAGCTACTCTCCTACCCCACTAGCTACTCTCCTATCCTACTAGCTATCCTACTAGCTACTCTCCTATCCTACTAGCTACTCTCCTACCCCATTAGCTACTCTCCTATTACGCTAGCTCCTCTCCTACTGCACTAGCTACTCTCCTACCCCTCTAGCTACTCTTCTACCCCACTAGCTACTCCCCTACCCCACTAGCTACTCTCTTACCCCACTAGCTACTCTCTTACCCCACTAGCTACTCTCTTACCCCACTAGCTACTCTCTTACCCCACTAGCTACTCTTCTACCTTACTAGCTACTCTCATACTGCACTAGCTACTCCCCTACCCCTAATAGTTACTTTCCTACCATATATCTACTCTCCTACCCATCTAGCTACTCTCCTACCCCACTAACTACTATCCTACCCATCTTGTTCCTCTCCTACCCTACTAGCTACTCTCCTACCATCTATCTACTCTCCTACCCCACTATTTACTCTTCTACCCCATTAGCTACTCTCCTACCCCACTAGCTACTCTCCTACCCTACTAGTTACTCCCCTACCCCACTAGCTACTCTCCTACCCATCTAGCTCCTCTTCTACCCCACTAGCTACTCTCCTACCCCTCTAGCTACTCTCCTACCCCACTAGTTACTCTCCTACCCCACTAGCTACTCTCCTACCCATCTAGCTACTCTCCTACTACACTAGCTACTCTCCTACTACACTAGCTCCTCTCCTACTGCACTAGCTACTCTCCCAATGCACTAGCTAGTCTCCTACCCCTCTAGCTACTCTTCTACCCTACTAGTTACTCTCCTACCCCACTAGTTACTCTCCTACCCCACTAGCTACTCTCCTACCCCACTAGCTACTCTCCTACCCCACTAGCTACTCTCCTACCCCACTAGCTACTCTCCTACCCCACTAGCTACTCTCCTACCCTACTAGCTACTCTCCTACCCCTAGCTACTCTTCTACTACACTAGCTCCTCTCCTACTGCACTTCTTCCCCACTAGCTACTCTCCTACCCCTCTAGCTACTCTCCTCTACTACTAGTTACTCTCCCACCCCACAAGCTACTCTCCTACCCTACTAGTTACTCCCTACCCCACTAGCTACTCTCCTACCCATCTATCTACTCTCCTACCCTCTAGCTACTCTCCTACTCTTCCCCACTAGCTACTCTCCTATCCCTACTCTCCTACTAACTACTCTCCCACCCCATCTAGCTACTCTCCTACCCTACTAGTTACTCCCCTACCCCACTAGCTACTCTCCTACCCATCTATCTCCTCTTCTACCCCACTAGCTACTCTCCTACCCCTCTAGCTACTCTCCTACCCCACTAGCTACTCTCCTCCTACCCCATCTAGCTACTCTCCTACCCCACTAGTTACTCTCCTACCCCACTAGCTACTCTCCTACCCATCTATCCTACTAGCTACTCTCCTACCCCCTACTAGCTACTCTCCTATCCTACTAGCTACTCTCCTACCCCATTAGCTACTCTCCTATTACTAGCTAGCTCCTATCCTACTGCACTAGCTACCTCCTAGCCCCTCCTAGCTACTCCCCTACCCCACTAGCTACTCCCCTACCCCACTAGCTACTCCCCTACCCCACTAGCTACTCTCTTACCCCACTAGCTACTCTCTTACCCCACTAGCTACTCTCTTACCCCACTAGCTACTCTCTTACCCCACTAGCTACTCTCTTACCCCACTAGCTACTCTTCTACCTTACTAGCTACTCTCATACTGCACTAGCTACTCCCCTACCCCTAATAGTTACTTTCCTACCATATATCTACTCTCCTACCCATCTAGCTACTCTCCTACCCCACTAACTACTATCCTACCCATCTAGTTCCTCTCCTACCCTACTAGCTACTCTCCTACCATCTATCTACTCTCCTACCCCACTAGCTACTCTTCTACCCCATTAGCTACTCTCCTACCTCACTAGCTACTCTCCTACCCTACTAGTTACTCCCCTACCCCACTAGCTACTCTCCTACCCATCTAGCTCCTCTTCTACCCCACTAGCTACTCTCCTACCCCTCTAGCTACTCTCCTACCCCACTAGCTACTCTCCTACCCCACTAGCTACTTTCCTATCCTACTAGCTACTCTCCTACCCCATTAGCTACTCTCCTACTACACTAGCTCCTCTCTTACTGCACTAGCTACTCTCCCAATGCACTAGCTAGTCTCCTACCCCACTAGCTACTCTCTACCCCACTAGCTACTCTCTTACCCCACTAGCTACTCTTCTACCTTACTAGCTACTCTCATACTGCACTAGCTACTCCCCTACCCCTAATCTCCTAGCCCCACTAGCTACTCTCCTACCCCACTAGCTACTCTCCTATCCCACTAGCTACTCTCCTAACCCACTAGCTACTCTCCTAACCCACTAGCTACTCTTCTACCTTACTAGCTACTCTCATACTGCACTAGCTACTATCCTACCCCTAATAGTTACTTTCCTACTACACTAGCTACTCTCCTACTACACTAGCATTGTACTACACTAGCATTAGCCCACTGCCCCTCTAACCTGGGACGAGCAGACTTTGACTGACAGTTTCCGTGACTATCGTTCAGGTAGAGAATGGGATCAGATTAAGGACAGAGGCACGATGATGAGAGATGACTGAGAGGTTTGAGTCTCATTTAAATTTTAAACATCCCTCTGCCCCTTGAGGAAGGAATACTCCAGCGTAAAGGGGAAGGGGCCTCAGAGGGAAAAGACAGATTGCTATTTAAAAGATCACCAGATTGCACTGGAGAGTAGAGAAGACGTATTATAGATGTCTGTAAGTCTTTTGGGAGTTCTTACCCCAAGGCAGGGACGCGGGGAGTCCTTTTGAGCTTGTCAATCAAAGCACAGGGCATCTTTTATAGACTTTCATATTTCACTTGAAATCTTAATTGACTTGTTTTGACTAGGTATGACACCGTCTACAAAGAGTGCTGTGGGATTTTCAGTCATACTGTATGTGTAAAATATGGTTAATTTGAAAAGGGAAATCCATATGATTTTATGGATTTATTGTACATATTCTCACCCCCTTGGGTGTTTTATATTTTAACAAGTCCCCATTTACTAGTGGAGTAGCCGCCCAGCCCACAGCATGCTGTGTGCAGTACTGTATTTTAATGGCTTCTGCGCCAGAAGACCGCGCTGACGCTAATTAGCAAGACATTAAACACTGTTACTGGATCAGATTTAAACAGGCAGGGGGATCGGGCCTGGCCTCCATCACACAACACCTGCTAATGAGCCAATCACACAAAGAAACAAGGGTTAAAGGGGCGGGCATCTACTCAAGGACCCAATCACATGCTAATCACCAGGAAAAGATGCCCCCTTTTCTCCATTATACTGAGGCTTTGCATTTCTGAGTGGGGGGAAATGAATAGAATTCCCACAACACAAAATAAAACAATAGCAGAATTTCCCAGGCTTCCCAAACATCACATGGGCATGGGTATGCATTTAGGTTGTGGGTAAGATCCAAAACAGCAGAGGTCCCGGGTCAGATCAGGTGATGTTGCATAAGTTAACTCACGATTAACAAACATAACTTTATAATTGTCTTCTGAACTACCTCATTACTACTTCATAACTTCAGTTATGCATTCATGACTGCATAGAGAGAGATGCTGAGTCACTGGATGTGTGGGGCCCCTTAGGCTCTGGCTCAGCACTTAGGAGGTTGACGACAAAGCTCTCTCTATCACTCCTCTGAGTGGATAGAAACTGTGCCACGCCACTGAGACTCCAGAGAGAGAGAGAGAGATAAAGAAAAGGGGAGATAGAAAGGGAGGGAGAAAGAGTAGATATGTAGAGAGACACAGAAAGAGAGAGAAGTTGAAAGAGCTAAAGAGATGGAGAGAGGAGTAAGTAGAGCATGGTTCTCCTCAGTATAAGAGGACTGACTGTGTCTCTGCCATGGATTTTTAAATTAAAGGAAGATAGGTTGCTCCAGGCTCTGTAGAGAGACCACTTCACATTCCTGAAGCTCTTGCTTTTGTTTTCACTTGTTTCGTTTAAAAAGTTGCTCTCCTCCTTCACGACCATTCATCATGTATTTCCCACAAGGCAGTGGTGCTGTCTCCCACCGAATACTGGACCACCCTGTCCACTCTTTCTCTCTCTCTCTCTCTCTCTCTCTCTCTCTCTCTCTCTCTCTCTCTCTCTGTCTCTCTGTCTCTCTGTCTCTCTGTCTCTCTCTCTGTCTCTCTGTCTGTCTCTCTCTTTGTCTCTCTCTCTGTCTCTCTCTCTGTCTCTCTCTCTCTCTCTCTCTCATATCAAAGGCTGGGTCACATGTAGCATAGGTAAAGGGGTATACTGTACATTGGTAAAACACAGATATCAGATGTAAATTGTGTAGACCACTCATCCTTCCCTCCATCATAACCTCCCATGTTAAGACTTCTTTGGTGACATTTCCAAAGTCGTATCTCAGTATGTACACACAACAGGATAATATCTGAGACTCTATGTACAATAATACAATATGTATCCTAAATTCACTGTGTTACCACTTTCATCTCTATATGCCTAGTCCAGCTAGCATAGAATCTCCATACAGACCCAACAGGTGAACACACACTCATACAGACTTCCATTACAGCATCTAGCTAAGTGTACAGTGTGTGTTGTAGAGCTCACCTATCTGTTCCTGTCTGTGTGTCTGTGTCTGGGCCTGGGCTGCATGCTGCTGCTCCTGCAGACTCTGGCTGTCCACTGAGATGCCGCTGTCGCTGTGCAGCTTCTCCCCCTCCGGCGTCACCGTTTGATTGGCTGCTGTGGCTTGGTGGTTGTTAGCCGGCTGTTTGTTCTGCTTGCAGCTGTTCCACCTGGGAAGGTGTGAACGGAGAAGAAGTGAGTCAAGCCCACAACACTGTGTTCCCAGAAGTGGTTTAATTGATGTGATACAAGTAATGGACGTTTTGTGATTGGGATGGTCATCAGGAAACGTGGAAGGGAAGAGGAGTGATCAGTCGTCAAACATCTCTGAAAGTCTTCCAGTAAACAGAAAGGACCAGCAGGGAAACAAGCCTTCTGGCTTCATAGTGGTTTTATCCTCAGTCATTTTTACTGTAATGTTGTCTCTGGCTGGAACAGCCTCCTAGTCGTAATGATCCAATCTAATCAATCAGTCAATCAAGG
Organism: Oncorhynchus gorbuscha; assembly: GCF_021184085.1. Lineage (NCBI taxonomy): Eukaryota > Metazoa > Chordata > Actinopteri > Salmoniformes > Salmonidae > Oncorhynchus > Oncorhynchus gorbuscha. The sequence goes on along the minus strand of NC_060188.1, from coordinate 11,673,576 downwards.
CCTTTTAACAGACCGTGTTGGACCTCTTTATACAGTGGAAGGAGACAGATATTAAAGTAGCGCCGTAACTGTTTGTGTTGACGAAGTAGCCACTCGGATTTCAACTGGACTGCACTTTACAATCGATACTGGATTTGATGATGAGCTTGTTTACTTGGTACATGGTGTGTCTGAATTGGCAGGTATGCTTGTGTGTGTATGTGTGCGTGCGTCTGTGTGCGTAATTTCTCATGTTAAATATGTCATTCACCTCTGTCAATCTTTTTACTCTGAGTGTGTGACCTTTGAAATGCATTATTGTGTGTGTGTGTGTGTGTGTGTGTGTGTGTGTGTGTGTGTGTGTGTGTGTGTGTGTGTGTGTGTGTGTGTGTGTGTGTGTGTGTGTGTGCGTGCGTGCGTGCGTGCGTGCGTGCGTGCGTGCGTGCGTGCGTGCGTGCGTGCGTGCGTGCGTGCGTGCGTGCGTGCGTGCGTGCGTCAATATCTTGCCATTCCACAACAGGCATGAATATTTCACCATACAGTCACTCTCTATCTGGCTCCCTGCCTTTCTTTAGCCATGGGCTACATCACTCAAACACCATCCTGTCTGTCATTCCCCTTCCCTGACAAGTCAACCTCTCTGTCCTAGTTCACTCTCTCTCCCTCCTCCAGCCTGAGCCCACTGTCTGCATACATGTATCATCCTCCCTGCTTTGTCTCTGGTCCTATCTGTGTGATAGCTGCTTCTATTTGTGTGATAGCTGCTTCTATTTGTGTGATAGCTGCTTCTATTTGTGTGATAGCTGCTTCTATTTGTGTGATAGCTGCTTCTATCTATGTGATCGCTGCTTCTACCTGTGCTCATATCCTATCTCCCTACTTTGTCTATGCTCCCACTCCATGGCCCCTCACCTTTTGAAGACGATGTAGGCCACCAGCCCCACCACCACAGCAGCCAGGATGGAGCAGTAGATGGGGATGAGGTTCTCGTTGAAGCCCGTTCTGATGAAGTGTGGGCTGGGCTGGGCCGTGGTGCTCTCTCCCCCCGGGGAGGGGCTGCTGGAGCTGTCTGGTGGGAAAATGTCTGTCAAAGAGGGGGAAGACGGGTCCAGGGGAAAGGTGGGAGACGTGTAGGACGGGAGGAGAGGATCTAAGGAGAGTGAAGGAAGAGGAAAAAGGAGAGAATGCTATTATATAAGACAGGAAGAGGTCATTTTCGTATGAGGTCATTATTTTATGGTAAGAATGTTTTTTTGTTTTTTTAAATCACACACTTAACCAGCAGTAATAATAGCCAGTTTAGGAATACATTATCATTGGCTAAACAACCTACATCAAGTCTCCTTGGAACCAGCACATGGTACTGTAGTTAGCACACTGGTATATCAAAAAGGTCATTTACAATGGGGACCAGGGAAATAAAAACAAACCAAAAAGATACGTTTCTCCATAATGAAAAAATAACATTTCATAAACTATAACTGTATACATTCTTCTTCAAGTAGTTTTGAGCCTGGGTTTAGTCACGACAATGTCCCTAAGCAGATGTTTGAGTGACAGTGCACACATGTGAATGCTTGTTCTTATTAATCGGAATGGCCGATTTCAAGTTTTCATAACAATCGGAAATCTGTATTTTTGGACACAGATTTGGCCGGACACAGATTTGGCCGGACACAGATTTGGCCGGACACAGATTTTTCATAACACCTTTATTTAATCTTTATTTAACTAAGCAAGTCAGTTAAGAACACATTCTTATTTTCAATGATGGCCAAGGAACAGTGGGGTTAACTGCCTCGTTCAGGGGCAGAACGACAGATTTTTACCTTGTCAGCTCGGGGAACACAATCTTGCAACCTTACAGTAAACTAGTCCACTAGTTCTAGTTCTCTAGTTCTCTTGCGTTAATTGCACGCAGAGTCAGTGTATATGCAACAATTTGGGCCACCTAATTTGCCAGAATTTTACGTAATTATGACATAACATTGAAGGTTGTGCAATGTAACAGGAATATTTAGACTTATGGATGCCACCCCTTAGATAAAATACGTAACGGTTCCCTATTTCACTGAAAGAATAAACGTCTTGTTGTCGAGATAATAGTTTCTGGATTTAGCCATATTAATGACCTAAGGCCCGTATTTCTGTGTGTTATCATGTTATAACTAAGTCTATGATTTGATAGAGCAGTCTGACTGAGCAATGGTAGGCACCAGCAGGCTCGTAAGCATTCATTCAAACAGCATTTTCCTTTGCCAGCAGCTGTTTATGACTTCAAGCCTATCAACTCCCGAGATTAAGCTTGTGTAACCGATGTGAAATGGCTAGCTAGTTAACGGGGTGTGCGCTAATAGCGTTTCAAACGTCACTCTCTCTCCGACTTGGAGTGGTTGTTCCCCTTGCTCTGCATGGGTAACGCTACTTTTGTGGAGCGATGGGTAACGCTGATTCGAGAGTGGCTGTTGTCGTTGTGTTCCTGGTTCAAGCCCAGGTAGGAGCGAGGAGCGGGACAGAAGCTATACTGTTACACTGGCAATACTAAAGTGCCTATAAGAACATCCAATAGTCAAAGGTTAATGAAATACAAATGATATAGAGAGAAATATTCCTATAATTCCTATAATAACTACAACCTAAAACTTCTTACCTGGGAATATTGAAGACTCATGTTAAAAGGAACCACCAGCTTTCATATGTTCTCATGTTCTGAGCAAGGAACTTAAACGTTAGCTTTCTTTCATGGCACATATTGCACTTTTACTTTCTTCCCCAACACTGTTTTTGCATTATTTAAACCAAATTTAACATGTGTCATTATTTATTTGAGGCTAAATTTATTGTATTGATGTATTATATTATACTAACTTATATTAACAATATCATTCAGTATTGTTGTAATTGTCATTATTACAAATAAATACATTTTGGTCCTCTAATAATCGGTATCGGCTACATTAGCTAATAGACCAATAAGAAAGATTTCCAAACCTCTCTGCCAATAACAGCTAGTTTTCAGTTTTCCCCACCCCACTTGAGAAATTACTCTTTGCTAAGAAGCTATTTTTCTTTCTTTTTGACCATTTTAATTCAAGACAATCATTGTAAAGTTCTTAATCGTTACACAGAAATGATTTGATATTGAGATAAAAATGTCTGCAATGGAACTTTAAGAACACAGTGATGTGGTCTCTTGACAGTTTGACACAAGGTTAAGCAGTGGACTATCACAATAATAAAGAACTGTCAAAATTCAGCACTTCTTTTTATTACTGACAAGGCTGTTTTTCAGTTGTTTTTCTCCACATTGATTGAATGCATATTTATTTACGCTCCCCAGGGACACTGATGGGAGTCTTAGGGTACATTTGTTCAATTCTGCAGCTTGTTAAGACTCAGATATCTCCTGGCTGTTTCCTTGACGATGACAGGACATTCCTTTGTCCGTAGGTTTACTGAAACTGTAGAGAATACCGTTCCACACTGGACACTCCCTGCTCACAGCCACGTCACATCAAGACACAAAAATAAAACTCAACCTATTTAAAGGCATGGTATCGATTTCAGGGAATTATGTTAGGCCAAGGTCAGGTCACAAGTGATGTTGCCAGTAGGAATGGTAGTCACGTTTCCAGCCTGTCAGTCCCAGTGCAGGTGTAACAGAACATGCTTGAACTTTCAGGAAGTGCGCTTCTCCTTCCATCTCTATTCACCAATCAGTTACAGTCGGTTTAGCATTATGGTGATAAAACAAGAGGATCCCAAAGATGAGATTTCCACAATCACTTCAAATTCCCCTCTTTCCACTTTTTCCACTGTGTGAGTCATACAGTGCATGCAGCGACTACGTCAGCCATATAATTCTACAATGACCACACACACACACACACCATTTATTCACACCTTTGGAGACGGTGTGTGTGAGTTCTGATAGCCGTGTCCATTTCATCCGGTACCCTACGGATGGCAATCTGGGGTGATCACAGTGAGTCAGTGACTCAACACTCACTGTCACAAACACAAACCTTCTGTATCTCTTTTTCCTCTCTTTCTTTCTATATCCCTCTGAAACCCTTGCCCTCTTTCTCTCTCTTTCTCCCTATTCTATGTCTCTCTGTTTTTCTCTCATATCTCATGCTTACCTGCATGTATGCATCTGCCCTGTGCTGATCTAGAAAGTAAGGCAGTTAACTGGGAAATAAACCTGCGGCTCCAGTGCCTGTCTTGGTCGGCTAAGCGTGTTACCCAGAGGCAGTCGTGGTTTAACTGTTTTATTTCAGCTTCAATGGATTTAAACGTCTCTGAAACAAATAAAACTTCCCTGAGCTTTTATGAGCCCAGGCTGGTGAATAACTGTTTATTAGGGGGAGTGGAGGAGGATAGAGAAATGCTATTCAATTGTATTTTATTTGGCATTTTAGGTTTTGTATTGTAAAGTTAACCCTGTACAGTGCCTTCAGAAAGTATTCATACCCTTTGACTTACTCCACATTTTGTTGTTACAGCCTGAATTCAAAATGGATTAAGTAATGTTTTCCTCACCCATATACACACAAATATGACAAAGTGAACACGTTTTTTAATTGTTTTGCAAATGTATTAGGACATGAAATACAGAAATATCTCACTTACATAAGTATTCACACCCCTGAGTCAACACTTTGTAGAAGCACCCTTGGCAGCAATCTTCAAATAGATTTAAGTCAAAACTGTAACTAGGCCACTCAGGAACATTTATTGTCTTCTTGGTAAGTAACTTTAGTGTAAATGTGGCCTTGTGTTTTAGTTTATTGTCCTGCTGAAAGGCAAATTCATCTCCAAATGTCTGGTGGAAAGCAGACTGAAGTTTCCTGTAGGATTTTGCCTGTGCTTCGTCCATTCCATATATGTTTTATCATGAAAAACTCCCCAGTCCTTAATGATTACAAGCATACCCATAACATGATGCAGCCACCACTATACTTGAAAATATGGAGAGTGATACAGGTGATGTATTGATTTGCCACAAATATAACACTTTATATTAAGGAAAAAAAGTGCATTTCTTTGACACATTTTTTGCAGTATTACTTTAGTGCCTTGTTGCAAACAGGATGCATGTTTTGGAATATTTGCATTATGTACAGGCTTCCTTCTTTTCACTCAATTAGGTTAGTATTGTGAAGTAACTACAATGTTGTTGATTGATCCTCAGTTTCCTCCTATAACTGCCATTAAACTCTATAACTGTTTAAAAGTCACCATCTGCCTAGGCCTCTTGTAAACACCACACACACACACACACACACACACACACACACACACACACACACACACACACACACACACACACACACACACACACACACACACACACACACACACACACACACACACACACACACACACACACACACACACACACACACAGATTCAAGTTGGCGTTCTGCTTTCCATAGAGAGTGAGAGTTAATAGGGAGAGTGAGGGTAGAGAGAGTCAGAAAGGGACGGTATTAGGAGAGGGGAGGGGAGGGGGAGAGAGGAGGTGAGAGGATGGAGGAGTAGAGGAACAGAAGCACTGATGTAAAGTGCTCTGATTAGCAGGAGTAATTACACTGCAGCAGTGAAGCACTGAATGACCCACTCCTCCCCTCATCCCTTTTCCCCCTCTATTCCCTCGGCCTAACCACTCAAGGCTGCTCTGGGAGAAAGGGAGGAAGGAGAGAGGGGAGGAGAAGAGAAGCTGAGAAAGAGAGATAAGGAGGGAGAGAAAGAATTTCTCCCTCTTTATCTAAGAAGGGTCTGTAGGTGATAAACTGAGTCATGAAAAGCTCAACTTTAGTGTGTAAGGAATTGTGCAATAACCCTGTCACACACACAGTTTGCACACTCACCGACACACACAACTAACCGTATGGTGGAGGAGAGAGTCCGCTGAGCTGAGAGATGAAGAGATGAACAGAGAGGGGAGGAGAGAGATAGATGTGAGCTGAGAGAGGATGAGAGAGGGAGAGATGTGAGCTGAGTCAGAGAGTGATAAAGAGATGTGAGCTGAGAGAGGATGAGAGAGAGAGATGTGGGCTGAGAGAGATGTGAGCTGAGAGAGAGATGTGAGCTGAGAGAGAGATGTGAGCTGAGAGAGATATGAGCTGAGAGAGTGATATGAGCTGAGAGAGAGAGAGAGATGTGAGCTGAGAGAGAGATGTGAGCTGAGAGAGAGATGTGAGCTGAGAGAGAGAGTGTCTAAGTCTGTGTGGGTCCTGCTGCAGAATGTTCGGTGCTCATAAAGGTCACCCAGCGAAACCTGAGTGTGAGCAGGAGAAACCCCAGCACTCTTATCGACCCTCCAGTCCACACAGAACAGCACAGTACATCTGATGCACCCCCCCCCTCTCTCTCTAATCATTCTCTCATTGTGTGTGATTGCCACTTGGAAACAGCTGGATATGAAGGGAGTATGTGAAAATGCCTGCCGCAGCTACTTAAACACACACGTGTGCACGCACACACACACACACACACACTGTGTCAGCAAGATTGAAATCTAGTATCACACACATTGACTGAGTTAGGCCTAGATTCAATCAGATCAAGCGTTAACTGCCGAAGTCTGGATAATTTTTTCTTGCAAAAACGGTTTAATGGTCCACTGGCTCCCGGAGGCAAGATTTTGATTGGGTGTTACATTTCAAGAACCCTCCCCCACTGATATCCCTCCAGTAGTTGTGGCCTATGCTAGTTTCAAGTTATGAAAGGTGGCCGACAGTCTGCAATTTATTTTAATTGAAAATGAAAGTGAATTATACTGGTAAAGTCAAACATCACAACTAAACCACTCTGGTGACAGACTTTTTCCCCTGTCTCCATTCATCAACATGGCTGCTTGCTGCACTTTGTTACCACTGCAAATATCGTGAAGAGAACCTAGAAAGTAAATACAAAAACAATGTATTATTAGCTAGCTAGCTGGCTACAGTAGGCCACTTGTAGGGTAATGCCAGGTGTGCACTACATGACTTTCAAAATCCTAACATGGCTGAGCCTCTCACACTAAACAACCGCCTTTCCTGTAGTATTTTGTTGTCTTGCCAACGTAGTGGTGCCACACTAAACAATGTGGCACAGATAGGGCTCACACACTAAACCATGTGGCACAGACAGGGTTCACACACTAAACCGTGGCACAGACAGGGTTCACACACTAAACCATGTGGCACAGACAGGGTTCACACACTAAACCATGTGGCACAGACAGGGTTCACACACTAAACCATGTGGCACAGACAGGGTTCACACACTAAACCATGTGGCACAGACAGGGCTCACACACTAAACCATGTGGCACAGACAGGGTTCACACACTAAACCATGTGGCACAGATAGGGTTCACACACTAAACCATGTGGCACAGACAGGGTTCACACACTAAACCATGTGGCACAGACAGGGCTCACACACTAAACCATGTGGCACAGACAGGGTTCACACACTAAACCATGTGGCACAGACAGGGTTCACACACTAAACCATGTGGCACAGACAGGGTTCACACACTAAACCATGTGGCACAGACAGGGTTCACACACTAAACCATGTGGCACAGACAGGGTTCACACACTAAACCATGTGGCACAGACAGGGTTCACACACTAAACCATGTGGCACAGACAGGGTTCACACACTAAACCATGTGGCACTTGGTCGTGAGGATTGTCGATTGCACGTTCTATGGTATATTGGTGATCACACAATTGAATGTGCATCCCGCCACCTACGATGCTGGAGGGAAACAGGATTCCCCCCAAAAATGAAAAAACTATCCAAAAATAAATAAAATCAAATAAATTAAAACCTTTTTGTTAAAATATAAAACAGATCTGATCCCTGCACAGGCTCAAGGGGAACCTGGAAGGGCAGGTCTTCCGGCGCCAGCACCCCTTGAATGTCTTCAGATGTAAAATCCTTAAGACAGTTTGTCCAGTTTTCTAGACTTCTTTGAGACTTGTGCTGTATACCTCATAACTATTGAAATGAATGCAACAAATTATCTTTTGTCTGGCAGCAAACATTTACTACAGGCTGTGGTGTATCCAGTACCATATCTTCACTTATGCTGCTCAGGTCAATACAATTCTGGTCTGACCAATCGGATTCCACGCTTCATGATTGCTTCGATCACGTGGACAGGGATATGTCCCGGATAGCCTCAGACAATAACATTGACGTATACGCTGACTCGGTGAGCGAGTTTATTAGCAAGTGCATCAGAGATGTCATTCGCACGAAACTGAAAGCGCGAACCACCGCTTTTAATCATGGCAAGGTGACTGGAAACACGACCGAATACAAACAGTGCAGATATTCTCTCCTCAAGGCAATCAAACAGGCAAAGCGTCAGTATAGAAACAAAGTAGAGTCGCATTTCAACGGCTCAAACACGAGGTGTGCGTGGTAGGGTCTACAGTCAATCATGGATTACAAAAAGAAAACCAGCCCCGTCGCGGACACTGACGTCATGCTCCCAGACAAACTAAACACGCCCAATTTTTCAGTTTTTGATTTGTTAAAGAAGTTTGAAATATCCAATAAATGTCGTTCCACTCTATGATTGTGTCCCACTTGTTGTTGATTCTTCACAAAAAAATACAGTTTTATATCTCTCTGTTTCACCTGAAGCCTGAAATGTGGCAAAAGGTCGCAAAGTTCAAGGGGGCCGAATACTTTCGCAAGGCACTGTACCTGCTCTCCAGGACACCTACAGCACCCGATGTCGCAGGAAGGCTAAAAAGATCATCAAGGACAACAACCACCCGAGCCACTGCCTGTCCACCATAACGCCATTTTAATCATGTTTACATACCCTACATTACTCATCTCATATGTATATATTGTATTCTACAACATCTACTGCATCTTGTCTATGCCGCACGCCATCGCACACCCATATATTTATATGTAATATACTTATTCATCACATTACATTTGTGTGTATTTGTGTGTATAAGGTAGTTGTTGTGAATTTGTTAGATTACTCGTTAGATTTTACTGCATAGTTGGAACTAGAAGCACAAGCGTTTCACTACACTTGCATCTGCTAACCATGTGTATGTGATCAATAACATTTGATTTGATGGGACTTGTTTTCTCAATTATTTTAATCGCCTCCTCATAGGAGATTTGATTGACAGCTCTAACTTTTGCCACCTCCCTCACCTTCACAGGGCACTCCAGGAACTCGGGATCATGATCCCCACCACAATTGCAACACCATGTTTCTACACAACATTCTTCAGAATACTCTGTTCGTCTACACACAGTTGAAACGTCTGCACACACTTGAAACGTGGTCAAATCCTTTAATATTCTTACACTGCAGTGGTGTGGGAACGAAAGCTTCCTACATAACCAAGCTTCACATGCGTAGGTATTTGCTCTTTATCAAAAACCAACAGAATCGACAGACTTTCTTCTATTTCTCCATTCCCCCAGCAGTTCAGACGCCGGGCACCAACCACACCAGGAATTCTCTTCAGGTATATTCAACCTGAACATCTGTCGTCGCCCCCTGAGATGACTCTTTTAACAGGTGCTCTACTCTGACGTTCAAAACATAAAACTTCTGTTGTCCGGATTCGTTTGAGTCCCACTGAAATCTTCCTCTGCTCTTCAGAAATACAATGAATCAAAATACGCCATTTTAGACACCTCAAACGGGTTTCCCACATATGCATCCTTACTCAACAAACGCATCCCATCAAGAAGCAATTCATTATCATTCACACACGTATCCTCCACTCCAATTTGAGACAATTTCAACTACTGTTCTCCATTCAGAACATTCGTCTTCACCAAATTTGCTCGACGCGCTGCTTGATTCCAACTCAGCATCCACTTCCGCCATCTTTCTACACTCTAGTCGACACATTGAAATGAAAGTGGACATGTAAACGTTGCATCATCTGCTCAGATGACAGATAAACCAACACATGTATTGACCTAAATTACTTAGTGATATTGGTATGAGTGGGTTCATGTTGTTTTATAGATCTACACAAGCTGCGGTTTGCTATTTAGAGTTGTTGAACTAGACTTTCCATTGCAACAATTATGTCATTTCATTTAACGTAGCTACAACACGCTTTGGCTCAAAGCAGCCTCATAAATGTTTTCAGTCAGACATTCATGCTTGCCACACATAGTTGAAATGTCTAGCCAACATTTTGAATTGAATAACATTGCTTGTGCACTTCAGAGCTGTAACGATTTAACGTTTTGGTTAAAGGCAAGTATAAACGCATACTAGTAGTAGTCATCGTTCGCGAAACAATGTCAACATCTCACTGGCTTCTTCTCTGGCGAGCTCTCATTGGCTATTGCTGATCACAGTTCTAAAAGCTTGTTGTTGCACCTTTCACACTACAAGAACATTGCAGATTTTGCTCCGATAAAATCCAACATGTCTGAAAATATCGGGATGTCTGGGACTGCTCGAAGACTAGATCGGTAGCCCTCAGATTGCGTCTCTGACCTGTTCAAGTTAAATGACCGTTGGTGTCGGCCGCGCGCCCTGAGTAGGCAACGACATGGGGGTTTTGTATCAGATTTCAGGTACAGCTAAAATTGTGTAGTGTACACCCGGCATAACTCAATTGAACTGCTAATTAGCTGACTTTACACACTGTTAAGCTAAGTGAATTAAATGTCATCAGCTAGCAAACGTCCTATTAGCTAGCTATCTTGATATAATCATTGTTAATTAAAAACACAGTCTCCAAATGACATGGAAGGGGGTGAAATTGAACCTCCAGCTGTCAGTAAAGGGAGAGTGTCGGCTGCTGGACAGGGCAGGTCATTTTGTGCCAGGACATTATGAAAAGATTGTCCAGTTCCAGTACCTAGAGGGGAAAAGTTTGAGGACAGCGAGATAATAGCAACATAATATTCTGTGCTGTGTAATTGAAGTATAATGAAGCCTGTATCTTTATAATGTTTTCTGTCTTCAGATATGGAATGCTGTGAAAGCCTGTTTGTGTCACACCCTGATCTGTTTCACCTGTCTTTGTGATGGTCTCCACCCCCCTCCAGGTGTCGCCCATCTTCCCCATTATCCCCTGTGTATGTATACCTGTGTTCTCTGTTTGTCTGTTAGTAGTTTGTTTTGTTCATAAAACCTACCAGCATTTGTTCCGCTGCGCTCCTGCCTGTTTTCTTGCTCCTGTTTTCTAGTCCTTCCCGGTGTTGACCCTGAGACTACCTGCCTTGACCCTGAGACTGCCTGCCTTGACCCTGAGACTGCCAGCCTTGACCCTGAGACTGCCTGCCTTGACCCTGAGACTGCCTGCCTTGACCCTGAGACTGCCTGCCTTGACCCTGAGACTGCCAGCCTTGACCCTGAGACTGCCTTGACCCTGAGACTGCCTGCCTTGACCCTGAGACTGCCTGCCTTGACCCTGAGAGACTGACCCTGAGACTGCCTTGACCCTGAGACTGCCTGCCTTGACCCTGAGACTGCCCCTGACCCTGAGACTGCCTGCCTTGACCCTGAGACTGCCAGCCTTGACCCTGAGACTGCCTGCCTTGACCCTGAGACTGCCTGCCTTGACCCTGAGACTGACCCTGAGACTGCCTGCCTTGACCCTGAGACTGCCTGCCTTGACCCTGAGACTGCCAGCCTTGACTGCCTGCCTGAGACTGCCTGCCTTGACCCTGAGACTGCCTGCCTTGACCCTGAGACTGCCAGCCTTGACCCTGAGACTGCCAGCCTTGACCCTGAGACTGCCTGCCTTGACCCTGAGACTGCCTGCCTTGACCCTGAGACTGCCAGCCTTGACCCTGAGACTGCCTGCCTTGACCCTGAGACTGCCTGCCTTGACCCTGAGACTGCCTGCCTTGACCCTGAGACTGCCAGCCTGACCCTGAGACTGCCTGCCTTGACCCTGAGACTGCCTGCCTTGACTGCCTGCCTTGACCCTGAGACTGCCTGCCTTGACCCTGAGACTGACCCCTGCCTTGACCCTGAGACTGCCTGCCTTGACCCTGAGACTGCCTGCCTTGACCCTGAGACTGCCTGCCTTGACCCTGAGACTGCCTGCCTTGACCCTGAGACTTGCCTTGACCCTGAGACTGCCTGCCGTTTTGTACCTTACCCCACCGTTCTGGATTATTGACCCTCATTAAAATGCAAATCAATTTATAATTGTTTTACGTATGCTTTTCTGGATCTTTTTGTTGTTATTCTGTCTCTCACTGTTCAAATAAACCTACCATTAAAATTATAGACTGATCATTTCTTTGTCAGTGGGCAAACGTACAAATCAGCAGGGTATCAAATCATTTTTTCCTCACCGTATATGCCATGGGTCATTGTGGCTAGCTACTTCTTGTCCCTCATGCTAGCCTTTACAACCAAATATCACTTCAGAAATGTCAACATTTTAAATATTGACATGGCAGCATTGTAGACCATTTCTCCCCTCTTGCTGCAGATTGAACTGATCTAGAAATAACAGAGACATGCTGTTAAAACCTGCATGCTGTAAATGTTCTCAAATGTTTTGTCACCACTGCTTGTTTTGTAGATGTTGTCCTCATGCACTGTTGCTACTTGTATTTATTTTTTATTTCACCTTTATTTAACCAGGTAGGCAAGTTGAGAACAACTTCTCATTTACAATTGCGACCTGGCCAAGATAAAGCAAAGCATTTCGACACATACAACAACACAGACTTACGCATGGAGTAGAACAAACATACAGTCAATAATACAATAGAAAAATAAGTCTATATACAATGTGAGCAAATGAGGTGAGTTGGGAGGTAAAGGCAAAAAAAGGCCATAGTGGCGAAGTAAATACAATATAGAAAGTAAAACACTGGAATGGTAGATTTGCAGTGGTAGAATGTGCGAAGTAGAAATAGAAATAATGGGGTGCAAAGGAGCAAAATAAATTATAGATGGGCTATGTACAGGTGCAGTAATCTGTGAGCTGCTCTGACAACTGGTGCTTAAAGCTAGTGAGGGAGATACGTGTTTCCAGTTTCAGAGATTTTTGTAGTTCATTCCAGTCATTGGCAGCAGAGAACTGGAAGGAGAGGCGGCCAAAGGAGGAATTGGTTTTGGGGGTGACCAGAGAGTGAGCACCAGATTTGTCCTCATAGACCACCAGGGTGTCTTGGGAACAGAACAGTCATGGCAATGGTTTGATGGCGTCCACATGTTTCCATGTGACCTTATGGGTGTATGACTGTGGCTCCTTTCACATGCCAGAGTCCCCCTGACACACCACACAGGGCAAGGTCACCCAGAGCCACCCCAAACTGCCACTACTGTCTCTAGCACTGTCTCTAGTCCTGTCCGTGGCCAGCGGAACACAACACATGGTCACAGAGAAGAAGAGCCCCGAGGTCAGAGGTGAGAGGCGCTCTGCTTGTGTGCTGTCGTTTTCTCCACTGCTGGTGGTCCTCTATATGGAACAGCACAAGGCTGCATTGTACCCTACTGTACATCACTCATAATAGAAGGCCTGACATAGATGTTCACTCACTGTATGAGGCACACGAAGTGCGGTTTGACTGGATTTCTGCAGTCCATATGAATTGGGAAGGTTCTGGACTTGTTCATGTGACTATGAATTGGGAAGGTTCTGGACTCGTTCATGTGACTATGAATTGGGAAGGTTCTGGACTGGTTCATGTGATTATGAATTGGAAAGATTCTGGACTTGTTCATGTGACTATGAATTGGGAAGGTTCTGGACTGGTTCATGTGATTATGAATTGGAAAGATTCTGGACTTGTTCATGTGATTATTAATTGGGATGGTCCTGGACTGGTTCATGTGATTATGAATTGGGAAGTTACTGGACTGTTTCATGTGACTACGAATTTGGAAGGTTCTGGACTGGTTCATGTGACTATGAATTGGGAAGGTTCTGGACTGGTTCATGTGACTATGAATTGGGAAGGTTCTGGACTTGTTCATGTGAGTATGAATTGGGAAGGTTCTGGACTTGTTCATGTGAGTATGAATTGGGAAGGTTCTGGACTGGTTCATGTGATTATGAATTGGGAAGGTTCTGGACTTGTTCATGTGATTATTAACTGGGATGGTTCTGGACTGGTTCATGTGATTATGAATTGGGAAGGTTCTGGAATGGTTCATGTGATAATGAATTGGGAAGGTTCTGGACTTGTTCATGTGACTATGAATTGGGAAGGTTCTGGACTTGTTCATGTGACTATGAATTGGGAAGGTTCTGGACTTGTTCATGTGACTATGAATTGGGAAGGTTCTGGACTTGTTCATGTGACTATGAATTGGGAAGGTTCTGGACTGGTTCATGTGACTATGAATTGGGAAGGTTCTGGACTTGTTCATGTGACTATGAATTGGGAAGGTTCTGGACTGGTTCATGTGATTATGAATTGGGAAGGTTCTGGACTTGTTCATGTGATTATGAATTGGGAAGGTTCTGGACTTGTTCATGTGATTATGAATTGGGAAGGTTCTGGACTTGTTCATGTGATTATGAATTGGGAAGGTTCTGGACTGGTTTATGTGAGTATGAATTGGGAAGGTTCTGGACTTGTTCATGTGATTATGAATTGGGAAGGTTCTGGACTGGTTTATGTGAGTATGAATTGGGAAGGTTCTGGACTTGTTCATGTGATTATGAATTGGGAAGGTTCTGGACTTGTTCATGTGATTATGAATTGGGAAGGTTCTGGACTTGTTCATGTGATTATGAATTGGGAAGGTTCTGGACTTGTTCATGTGAGTATGAATTGGGAAGGTTCTGGACATGTTCATGTGATTATGAATTGGGAAGGTTCTGGACTGGTTCATGTGATTATGAATTGGGAAGGTTCTGGACTTGTTCATGTGATTATGGTGCTGGGACATGTCTTCTTCTGTCCTCACTACCTTCTACTCTCTCTCTCTCTCTCTCTCTCTCTCTCTCTCTCTCTCTCTCTCTCTCTCTCTCTCTCTCTCTCTCTCTCTCTCTCTCTCTCTCTCTCTCTCTCTCTCTCTTTCGATCTCTTTCTATCTCTTCTCTCATTTTAAACTCCCTCTCTCTGAATAGAGATGTCCATGGCTGATCAGAAGCAGGTGTTTCTGCCTTTTTGAGAACCCAGAAACAGCTGTCAGTTTGCCTCCTAAATGACACGTTACTCACTATGTAGTGTACTACGTTTGACCAGGACACACCACAGGCTCTGGTTAAAAGCAATTCACTATATTGGGAATAGAGTGCTATTTTGGACATAACCTATGTGTGGGTGAGAGAGTGTTTCCTCCTCTTTGGATCTTTTCTCAGTTTGTTTCACAACTAACTGAGAACTTCCACGAGATGACAGAACATTAAAAGAAGAGCGATTTATGGCCCCATCTGCCTGACAAGCATCTCCAGCACAGTGCAGCAGGTGTCCACGGATATCCCACTTGCATTTGAAATGTGGCATTTCTGGCCCAGGCAGCATCCAAGCCCAGCACACAAACCTCACCCAAGTCCCCCATCCAAAAAGTAACTAATCCTAGTAAGTGTGCAAGTTCCAAGTTCCTAACATCCAAGAACCTAACATCCAAAACCATTACAGAAATCTTGTTTCCAAAACCCCAAATTAATGTCCATGATCCAAAACCAATATCAAGCCTTGTTTTTATCACTTTTACAAAACCTTGGAACATTCTAGTCCATCTGTACCAAATGCCATCTGGAGGTGGCATTAAGGACTTCTGTTATAAATTTGATCATTACCTTCATACAGTATATTTTCTGGAACTCAAACCTGCTGGTCCCATAAACCTAACCCAGCCTGTGGAGCCAACACATTACTATAAACCTAACCCCGCCTGTGGAGCCAACACATTACTATAAACCTAACCCAGCCTGTGGAGCCAACACATTACTATAAACCTAACCCAGCCTGTGGAGCCAACACATTACTATAAACCTAACCCAGCCTGTGGAGCCAACACATTACTATAAACCTAACCCAGCCTGTGGAGCCAACACATTACTATAAACCTAACCCAGCCTGTGGAGCCAACACATTACTATAAACCTAACCCCGCCTGTGGAGCCAACACATTACTATAAACCTAACCCAGCCTGTGGAGCCAACACATTACTATAAACCTAACCCCGCCTGTGGAGCCAACACATTACTATAAACCTAACCCAGCCTGTGGAGCCAACACATTACTATAAACCTAACCCAGCCTGTGGAGCCAACACATTACTATAAACCTAACCCCGCCTGTGGAGCCAACGCATTACTATAAACCTAACCCAGCCTGTGGAGCCAACACATTACTATAAACCTAACCCCGCCTGTGGAGCCAACACATTACTATAAACCTAACCCAGCCTGTGGAGCCAACACATTACTATAAACCTAACCCCGCCTGTGGAGCCAACACATTACTATAAACCTAACCCCGCCTGTGGAGCCAACACATTACTATAAACCTAACCCAGCCTGTGGAGCCAACACATTACTATAAACCTAACCCAGCCTGTGGAGCCAACACATTACTATAAACCTAACCCAGCCTGTGGAGCCAACACATTACTATAAACCTAACCCCGCCTGTGGAGCCAACGCATTACTATAAACCTAACCCAGCCTGTGGAGCCAACACATTACTATAAACCTAACCCCGCCTGTGGAGCCAACACATTACTATAAACCTAACCCAGCCTGTGGAGCCAACACATTACTATAAACCTAACCCCGCCTGTGGAGCCAACACATTACTATAAACCTAACCCCGCCTGTGGAGCCAACACATTACTATAAACCTAACCCAGCCTGTGGAGCCAACACATTACTATAAACCTAACCCAGCCTGTGGAGCCAACACATTACTATAAACCTAACCCAGCCTGTGGAGCCAACACATTACTATAAACCTAACCCAGCCTGTGGAGCCAACACATTACTATAAACCTAACCCCGCCTGTGGAGCCAACACATTACTATAAACCTAACCCAGCCTGTGGAGCCAACACATTACTATAAACCTAACCCCGCCTGTGGAGCCAACACATTACTATAAACCTAACCCAGCCTGTGGAGCCAACACATTACTATAAACCTAACCCAGCCTGTGGAGCCAACACATTACTATAAACCTAACCCCGCCTGTGGAGCCAACACATTACTATAAACCTAACCCAGCCTGTGGAGCCAACACATTACTATAAACCTAACCCCGCCTGTGGAGCCAACACATTACTATAAACCTAACCCAGCCTGTGGAGCCAACACATTACTATAAACCTAACCCCGCCTGTGGAGCCAACACATTACTATAAACCTAACCCAGCCTGTGGAGCCAACACATTACTATAAACCTAACCCAGCCTGTGGAGCCAACACATTACTATAAACCTAACCCAGCCTGTGGAGCCAACACATTACTATAAACCTAACCCCGCCTGTGGAGCCAACACATTACTATAAACCTAACCCAGCCTGTGGAGCCAACACATTACTATAAACCTAACCCAGCCTGTGGAGCCAACACATTACTATAAACCTAACCCCGCCTGTGGAGCCAACACATTACTATAAACCTAACCCCGCCTGTGGAGCCAACACATTACTATAAACCTAACCCAGCCTGTGGAGCCAACACATTACTATAAACCTAACCCCGCCTGTGGAGCCAACACATTACTATAAACCTAACCCAGTCTGCTACCAAAGCAGGGAGCTCCATATCTTGCAGCAGCAGTGGACCTCCCAGAGGCTGGGCTTATTATTCACTGACATGGCTGATTTCATGCCACATCCACCCTACTGGATTGACAGCTTCCTGGGTATGTTCTCCAGTGCTGCAGCCTGCCCTGTAGTGCATCTGTGTTCACCGTGCCTACAGAGGGAATACCTGGCCTCTAGTTAGAGCGTTTGGAGATTATGCACTGTCTCTGTGTTGACACTCCACCACTTCTTGACCTCTGTAACCACGTGTTCTGTTTTTTCTGCAGTCTGACAATTTGGCCTGCATGGCCCTCTGACCCTGACTGTAGAACAGACACATGTGGAAGTCACCCCTGTTGACCTCCTAAATTCACATGAGAAAGAAAACATTGTGATAGAGACATTACAGGCCTTTACTATACGACCCTGATAGGACAGGAGGGCAACGATTACCATAAGTTCCCAGACGTTACTGCTACTGGCTAGCTTGCAGGTTGTGTGTGTGTATGTTGATGTGAGTGTACGTTGGTTCTCTTACTATGGCAGAGGGAGTCGCTGATGGGGGTGCAGGCGCTCAGCTCCACCTCGATGCCCTCATCACATATGGTGCAGGGCAGGCAGGGGTCCAGGGAGCTGTCCCGGTCAGAGTAGGTGTCGTCTATACAGTCCTCACACACTGTGTCGTGGTTGTGCTCGCAGTGTGCCAACACGCCCTGGCCCGCCGGGCACACCGTGCAGGGCTCACAGCGCCCAGACACCTCATTCAGGTAGTAGTTGTAGTCACACACGCAGATGGCATTGTTGGAGTCGGTGCAGGGCGTCTGCATGCGCATCAGACCTGTACACATGGTGCAGGGGATACAGGTGTCTGTGTGGCTGTAGGTCTCTGAATAGGTCTCACCTGGAGGAGAAGAAAGAAGAGGGGGATAGAGAACAATGAAGGGAGGATGAGACAGAGGAGAGAGGGGGATGGAGGGAGGAGACAGAGACAGTCAGTCTAATGACATGAATCATGTTTACTGCTGCTGTGTTCATCGAGAGGGGACACACAGTGATCCAGTGGGCTCTGGATGATTAGTGTTCTGAAGGAGTCTGAAGCCCACCGTGCTCATTACTAGATTGATCTCTGTATGGACTGTACCGACTGTACTGTAATGATGTAGCTCTCTACTGCTCTGAACAGAAGATGAGATGGCCTGTATTCAAAGTTAATCAAGCTGGTGTTTGGCACAAATGACCACTGATTATTTGATGCTTGGCCACTCTTCATCATTTTAAAGTATGTTTCAAGATATTTCTGAAAAGAATACATACGTCTAACAACATTGAGATGTACAAACGTAGCGCACGCCATACGCATGTTTCCCATTGTAAATCAGACTTGCCATGAAACTGTGCGTGTGTGAACAAGCATTATAACTCTGCCAGGAAAACGCCCTCCATTCACCTGACTATAACACCCTTCAACACACTTTATTTGCTGTATGATGTGGAACTATTGGAATTAGACCATGGTACGGCAGTTTCTCAAAGAAAGAGCAATGGCCAATTTGATCACATTTCTGTAGAGGTGTGGGCAGAATGTTTTAGTCTTTTACAGTGACTTTTTCAAACCAATTTATAAGTCGCTCTGGATAAGAGCGTCTGCTAAATGACTTAAATGTAAATGTAAACTAAACATGCATGCTGTGCCACGCCCTGACCTCAGAGAGCCTTTTTATGTCTCTATTTGGTTAAGTCAGGGTGTGATTTCGGTGGGCATTCTAGTTTTCTATTTATTTTTTGGCCAGGTAGGGTTCCCAATCAGAGGCAGCTGTCTATCGCTGTCTCTGATTGGGAATCATACTTAGGCAGCCTGTTTTCCACCCTAGTTTGTGGGATTTTGTTTTTGCATAGTTGCTGTGGAGCCTGCAGAAATGTACATGTGTTTGTATTTTGTTGTTTTTTGGTGACATTTGAAGATAAAGTCAAATGAACGCCTACCACGCTGCACCTTGGCCTCCTTCTAACGACAGTAACATGCTCCCTATACCGAGTGCCAAACACTTTATTGATTGTATATTCAAAAATGTTTTAATTAAAATGCAACAGCCCACACTTCTTTGCAAAAGACTAATTGTTTTGATTATCAATAGATTATTGTGTTTCTTCAGTATCTCCTGCCTTGGGTCTCTGAGAAGTCGCACTCCTATCGCACAGCAATACTGTAGACTAAACCCATACTGGCAAGTCTTTTACACAAGCTACTGATATATTTACTGTGTAGGAAGAATGTATTCATATTTTTCAGTAATTTATGCTGTTTCTGGCTGTAAAGGGCAGTAATTTATGCTGTATCTGGCTGTAAAGGACAATAATTAATGCTGTATCTGGCTGTAAAGGGCAGTAACTTATGCTGTACCTGGCTGTAAAGGGCAGTAATTTATGCTGTACCTGGCTGTAAAGGGCAGTAATTAATGCTGTATCTGACTGTAAAGGGCAGTAATGTATGCTGTACCTGGCTGTAAAAGGGCAGTAATTCATGTTGTATCTGGCTGTAAAGGGCAGTAATTTATGCTGTATCTGGCTGTAAAGGGCAGTAATTAATGCTGTATCTGGCTGTAAAGGGCAGTAATTAATGCTGTATCTGGCTGTAAAGGGCAGTCATGTATGCTGTATCTGGCTGTAAAGGTCAGTAATTAATGCTGTATCTGGCTGTAAAGGGCAGTAATTAATGCTGTATCTGGCTGTAAAGGGCAGTAATTAATGCTGTATCTGGCTGTAAAGGGCAGTAATTAATGCTGTATCTGGCTGTAAAGGGCAGTAATTAATGCTGTATCTGGCTGTAAAGGGCAGTCATGTATGCTGTATCTGGCTGTAAAGGTCAGTAATTAATGCTGTATCTGGCTGTAAAGGACAATAATTTATGCTTTATCTGGCTGTAAAGGGCAGTAATTAATGCTGTATCTGGCTGTAAAGGACAGTAATTTATGCTGTATCTGGCTGTAAAGGGCAGTCATTTATGCTGTATCTGGCTGTAAAGGGCAGTAATTAATGCTGTATCTGGCTGTAAAGGGCAATAATTTATGCTGTATCTGGCTGTAAAGGGCAGTAATTTATGCTGTATATGGCTGTAAAGGGCAGTCATTTATGCTGGATCTGGCTGTAAAAGACAGTAATTTATGCTGTATCTGGCTGTAAAGGGCAGTAATTTATGCTGTATCTGGCTGTAAGGACACTAATTTATGCTGTATCTGGCTGTAAATGACAATAATTAATTCTGTATCTGGCTGTAAAGGGCAGTCATTTATGCTGTATCTTGCTGTAAAGGGCAGTAATTTATGCTGCAACTGGCTGTAAACGACAGTAATTTATGCTGTATCTGGCTGTAAAGGGCAGTAATTAATGCTGTATCTGGCTGTAAAGGGCAATAATTTTAGCTGTATCTGGCTGTAAAGGGCAGTCATTTATGCTGTATCTGGCTGTAAAAGCCAGTAATTAATGTTGTATCTGGCTGTAAAGGACAACAATCTATGCTGTATCTGGCTGTAAAGGGCAGTAATTAATGCTGTATCTGGCAGTAAAGGACAGTAATTTATGCTGTATCTGGCTGTAAAGGGCAGTAATTTATGCTGTATCTGGCTGTAAAGGGCAGTCATTTATGCTGTATCTGGCTGTAAAGGACAGTCATTTATGCTGTATCTGGCTGTAAAGGGCAGTAATTTATGCTGTATCTGGCTGTAAGGACACTAATTTATGCTGTATCTGGCTGTAAAGGACAATAATTAATGCTGTATCTGGCTGTAAAGGGCAGTCATTTATGCTGTACCTGGCTGTAAAGGGCAGTCATGTATGCTGTATCTGGCTGTAAAGGTCAGTAATTAATGCTGTATCTGGCTGTAAAGGACAATAATTTATGCTTTATCTGGCTGTAAAGGGCAGTAATTAATGCTGTATCTGGCTGTAAAGGACAGTAATTTATGCTGTATCTGGCTGTAAAGGGCAGTCATTTATGCTGTATCTGGCTGTAAAGGGCAGTAATTAATGCTGTATCTGGCTGTAAAGGGCAATAATTTATGCTGTATCTGGCTGTAAAGGGCAGTAATTTATGCTGTATATGGCTGTAAAGGGCAGTCATTTATGCTGGATCTGGCTGTAAAAGACAGTAATTTATGCTGTATCTGGCTGTAAAGGGCAGTAATTTATGCTGTATCTGGCTGTAAGGACACTAATTTATGCTGTATCTGGCTGTAAATGACAATAATTAATTCTGTATCTGGCTGTAAAGGGCAGTCATTTATGCTGTATCTTGCTGTAAAGGGCAGTAATTTATGCTGCATCTGGCTGTAAACGACAGTAATTTATGCTGTATCTGGCTGTAAAGGGCAGTAATTAATGCTGTATCTGGCTGTAAAGGGCAATAATTTTAGCTGTATCTGGCTGTAAAGGGCAGTCATTTATGCTGTATCTGGCTGTAAAAGCCAGTAATTAATGTTGTATCTGGCTGTAAAGGACAACAATCTATGCTGTATCTGGCTGTAAAGGGCAGTAATTAATGCTGTATCTGGCAGTAAAGGACAGTAATTTATGCTGTATCTGGCTGTAAAGGGCAGTAATTTATGCTGTATCTGTCATGTTTGTCATTCATTGTCATGTCTTGTCCCTGTGCTCCCCATGCTATTCGTTTCCCTCTGCTGGTCTTGTTTGGTTCTATCCTTCTCTCTCCCCCTCCCTCTCTCACTCTCTCGCTCTCTCTTCTCTCTGTCGTTCCGTTCCTGCTCCCAGCTGTTCCTATTCCCCTAATCATCATTTAGTCTTTCCACACCTGTTCCCGATCCTTTCCCCTGATTAGACTCCCTATTTATTCCTTTGTGATCCGTTCCTGTTCCATCGGTTCCTTGTTTTGTATTCCATGCTGTAATTGCGTTTCGCCCTGTCCTGTCGTGTTTTTTGCCGTGATTGTGTATCACCCTGTCCTGTCGTGTTTTGTGCCTTCTTCAGACGCTGCGTGTGAGCAGGTGTCTCAGTTGACTACGGCCTGCGCCTACCCGAAGCGACCTGCAGTCTGTGGCCGCTTCTCCAGTTGTTTTCCCCTCTACTATCTAGAGGATTTCAGTTATTCGGTTTTGAGCATTAATAAACTCTGTTTCTGTTAAGTCGCGTTTGGGTCCTCCTTCACCTGCATAACAGAAGGAACCGATCAAAGAATGGACCCAGCGACTTCAGACGCTCGTTACACTGCCGTCGAGATCCAAGGAGCCATGCTCGGCAGACACGAGCAGGAATTGTCTGCTGCTCGCCATGCCGTGGAGAACCTGGCCGCTCAGGTTTCCGACCTCTCTGGACAGTTCCAGAGTCTACGTCTCGTGCCACCTGTTACTCCCTGGCCTGCCGAGCCTCCTGAACCCAGGGTTAATAACCCACCTTGCTACTCCGGGCAGCCCACTGAGTGCCGCTCCTTTCTCACGCAGTGTGAGATTGTGTTCTCTCTCCAACCCCACACATACTCTAGAGAGAGAGCTCGGGTTGCTTTCGTCATTTCACTCCTTACTGGCCGGGCTCGAGAATGGGGCACAGCTATCTGGGAGGCAAGGGCTGATTGCTCTAACAGATTCCAGAACTTTAAAGAGGAGATGATTCGGGTTTTTGACCGTTCAGTTTTTGGTGAGGAGGCTTCTAGGGCCCTGGCTTCCTTATGCCAAGGTGAACGGTCCATAACGGATTATTCCATTGAGTTTCGCACTCTTGCTGCCTCTAGTGAGTGGAACGAGCCGGCGCTGCTCGCTCGTTTTCTGGAGGGACTCCACGCAGTGGTTAAGGATGAGATTCTCTCCCGGGAGGTTCCTTCAGATGTGGACTCCTTGATTGCTCTCGCCATCCGCATAGAACGACGGGTAGATCTTCGTCACCGGGCTCGTGGAAGAGAGCTCGCATCAACGGTGTTTCCCTGCTCCGCATCGCAACCATCTCCCTCTGGCTTTGAGACTGAGCCCATGCAGCTGGGAGGGATTCGCATCTCGAATAAGGAGAGGGAACAGAGGATCACCAACCGCCTGTGCCTCTATTGCGGAGTTGCTGGACATTTTGTTATTTCATGTCCAGTAAGAGGCCAGAGCCCATCAGTAAGCGGAGGGCTACTGGTGAGCGCTACTACTCAGGTCCCTTCATCTAGATCTTGTACTACTATGTCGGTCCATCTACGCTGGACCGGTTCGGGTGCTACATGCAGTGCTTTGATTGACTCTGGGGCTGAGGGTTGTTTCATGGACGAAGCATGGGCTCGGAAACATAACATTCCTTTCAGACCGTTAGACAGGCCTACGCCCATGTTTGCCTTAGATGGTAGTCATCTTCCCAGTATCAAATTTGAGACACTACCTTTAACTCTCACAGTATCTGGTAACCACAGTGAGACTATATCTTTTTTGATTTTTCGTTCACCGTTTACACCTGTTGTTTTGGGTCACCCCTGGCTTGTATGTCATAATCCTTCTATTAATTGGTCTAGTAATTCTATCCTATCCTGGAACGTTTCTTGTCATGTGAAGTGTTTAATGTCTGCCATCCCTCCCATTTCTTCTGTCCCTACTTCTCAGGAGGAACCTGGCGATTTGACAGGAGTGCCGGAGGAATATCATGATCTGCGCACGGTCTTCAGTCGGTCCCGAGCCAACTCCCTTCCTCCTCACCGGTCGTATGATTGTAGTATTGATCTCCTTCCGGGGACCACTCCTCCTCGAGGTAGACTATACTCTCTGTCGGCTCCCGAACGTAAGGCACTCGAGGATTATTTGTCTGTGTCTCTTGACGCCGGTACCATAGTGCCTTCTTCCTCTCCGGCCGGGGCGGGGTTCTTTTTGTTAAGAAGAAGGACGGTACTCTGCGCCCCTGCGTGGATTATCGAGGGCTGAATGACATAACGGTTAAGAATCGTTATCCGCTTCCCCTTATGTCATCAGCCTTCGAGATTCTGCAGGGAGCCAGGTGCTTTACTAAGTTGGACCTTCGTAACGCTTACCATCTCGTGCGCATCAGAGAGGGGGACGAGTGGAAAACGGCGTTTAATACTCCGTTAGGGCATTTTGAGTACCGGGTTCTGCCGTTCGGTCTCGCCAATGCGCCAGCTGTTTTTCAGGCATTAGTTAATGATGTTCTGAGAGACATGCTGAACATTTTTGTTTTTGTCTATCTTGACGATATCCTGATTTTTTCTCCGTCACTCGAGATTCATGTTCAGCACGTTCGACGTGTTCTACAGCGCCTTTTAGAGAATTGTCTCTACGTAAAGGCTGAGAAGTGCTCTTTTCATGTCTCCTCCGTTACTTTTCTCGGTTCCGTTATTTCCGCTGAAGGCATTCAGATGGATTCCGCTAAGGTCCAAGCTGTCAGTGATTGGCCCGTTCCAAGGTCACGTGTCGAGTTGCAGCGCTTCTTAGGTTTCGCTAATTTCTATCGGCGTTTCATTCGTAATTTCGGTCAAGTTGCTGCCCCTCTCACAGCTCTTACTTCTGTCAAGACGTGTTTTAAGTGGTCCGGTTCCGCCCAGGGAGCTTTTGATCTTCTAAAAGAACGTTTTACGTCCGCTCCTATCCTCGTTACTCCTGACGTCACCAGACAATTCATTGTCGAGGTTGACGCTTCAGAGGTAGGCGTGGGAGCCATTCTATCCCAGCGCTCCCAGTCTGACGATAAGGTTCATCCTTGCGCTTATTTTTCTCATCGCCTGTCGCCATCTGAGCGCAACTATGATGTGGGTAACCGTGAACTGCTCGCCATCCGCTTAGCCCTAGGCGAATGGCGACAGTGGTTGGAGGGGGCGACCGTTCCTTTTGTCGTTTGGACAGACCATAAGAACCTTGAGTACATCCGTTCTGCCAAACGACTTAATGCCCGTCAAGCTCGTTGGGCGTTGTTTTTCGCTCGTTTCGAGTTTGTGATTTCTTACCGTCCGGGTAGCAAGAACACCAAGCCTGATGCCTTATCCCGTCTGTTTAGTTCTTCTGTGGCTTCTACTGATCCCGAGGGGATTCTTCCTTATGGGCGTGTTGTCGGGTTAACAGTCTGGGGAATTGAAAGACAGGTTAAGCAAGCACTCACGCACACTGCGTCGCGCGCGCTTGTCCTAGTAACCTCCTTTTCGTCCCTGTTTCCACTCGTCTGGCTGTTCTTCAGTGGGCTCACTCTGCCAAGTTAGCGGGTCATCCCGGTGTTCGAGGCACTCTTGCGTCTATTCGCCAGCGCTTTTGGTGGCCGACTCAGGAGCGTGACACGCGCCGTTTCGTGGCTGCCTGTTCGGACTGCGCGCAGACTAAGTCGGGTAACTCTCCTCCTGCCGGTCGTCTCAGACCGCTCCCCATTCCTTCTCGACCATGGTCTCACATTGCCTTAGACTTCATTACCGGTCTGCCTTTGTCTGCGGGGAAGACTGTGATTCTGACGGTTGTCGATAGGTTCTCTAAGGCGGCACATTTCATTCCCCTCGCTAAACTTCCTTCCGCTAAGGAGACGGCACAAATCATTATTGAGAATGTATTCAGAATTCATGGCCTCCCGTTAGACGCCGTTTCAGACAGAGGTCCGCAATTCACGTCACAGTTTTGGAGGGAGTTCTGTCGTTTGATTGGTGCGTCCGTCAGTCTCTCTTCCGGGTTTCATCCCCAGTCTAACGGTCAAGCAGAGAGGGCCAATCAGACGATTGGTCGCATACTACGCAGCCTTTCTTTCAGGAACCCTGCGTCTTGGGCAGAACAGCTCCCCTGGGCAGAATACGCTCACAATTCGCTTCCTTCGTCTGCTACCGGGTTATCTCCGTTTCAGAGTAGTCTGGGTTACCAGCCTCCTCTGTTCTCATCCCAGCTTGCCGAGTCCAGCGTTCCCTCCGCTCAAGCGTTTGTCCAACGTTGTGAGCGCACCTGGAGGAGGGTGAGGTCTGCACTTTGCCGTTACAGGGCACAGACGGTGAGAGCCGCCAATAAACGCAGGATTAAGAGTCCAAGGTATTGTTGCGGCCAGAGAGTGTGGCTTTCCACTCGCAACCTTCCTCTTACGACAGCTTCTCGTAAGTTGACTCCGCGGTTCATTGGTCCGTTCCGTGTCTCCCAGGTCGTCAATCCTGTCGCTGTGCGACTGCTTCTTCCGCGACATCTTCGTCGCGTCCATCCTGTCTTCCATGTCTCCTGTGTTAAGCCTTTTCTTCGCACCCCCGTTCGTCTTCCCTCCCCCCCTCCCGTCCTTGTCGAGAGCGCACCTATTTACAAGGTACATAAAATTATGGACATGCGTTCTCGGGGACGGGGTCACCAATACCTAGTGGATTGGGAGGGTTACGGTCCTGAGGAGAGGAGTTGGGTTCCGTCTCGGGACGTGCTGGACCGTTCGCTCATCGATGATTTCCTCCGTTGCCGCCAGGATTCCTCCTCGAGTGCGCCAGGAGGCGCTCGGTGAGTGGGGGTACTGTCATGTTTGTCATTCATTGTCATGTCTTGTCCCTGTGCTCCCCATGCTATTCGTTTCCCTCTGCTGGTCTTGTTTGGTTCTATCCTTCTCTCTCCCCCTCCCTCTCTCACTCTCTCGCTCTCTCTTCTCTCTGTCGTTCCGTTCCTGCTCCCAGCTGTTCCTATTCCCCTAATCATCATTTAGTCTTTCCACACCTGTTCCCGATCCTTTCCCCTGATTAGACTCCCTATTTATTCCTTTGTGATCCGTTCCTGTTCCATCGGTTCCTTGTTTTGTATTCCATGCTGTAATTGCGTTTCGCCCTGTCCTGTCGTGTTTTTTGCCGTGATTGTGTATCACCCTGTCCTGTCGTGTTTTGTGCCTTCTTCAGACGCTGCGTGTGAGCAGGTGTCTCAGTTGACTACGGCCTGCGCCTACCCGAAGCGACCTGCAGTCTGTGGCCGCTTCTCCAGTTGTTTTCCCCTCTACTATCTAGAGGATTTCAGTTATTCGGTTTTGAGCATTAATAAACTCTGTTTCTGTTAAGTCGCGTTTGGGTCCTCCTTCACCTGCATAACAGTATCTGGCTGTAAAGGGCAGTCATTTATGCTGTATCTGGCTGTAAAGGACAGTCATTTATGCTGTATCTGGCTGTAAAGGACAGTAATTTATGCTGTATCTGGCTGTAAAGGGCAGTAGTTTATGCTGTATCTGGCTGTAAGGACACTAATTTATGCTGTATCTGGCTGTAAAGGACAATAATTAATGCTGTATCTGGCTGTAAAGGGCAGTCATTTATGCTGTACCTGGCTGTAAAGGGCAGTAATTTATGCTGCATCTGGCTGTAAAGGACAGTAATTTATGCTGTATCTGGCTGTAAAGGGCAGCAATTTATGCTGTATCTGGCTGTAAAGGGCAATAATTTTAGCTGTATCTGGCTGTAAAGGGCAGTCATTTATGCTGTATCTGGCTGTAAAGGCCAGTAATTAATGTTGTATCTGGCTGTAAAGGACAATAATTTATGCTGTATCTGGCTGTAAAGGGCAGTAATTAATGCTGTATCTGGCTGTAAAGGACAGTAATTTATGCTGTATCTGGCTGTAAAGGGCAGTAATTAATGCTGTTTCTGGCTGTAAACGACAGTAATTTATGCTGTATCTGGCTGTAAAGGGCAGTAATTTATGCTGTATCTGGCTGTAAGGACACTAATTTATGCTGTATCTGGCTGTAAAGGACAATAATTAATGCTGTATCTGGCTGTAAAGGGCAGTCATTTATGCTGTACCTGGCTGTAAAGGGCAGTAATTTATGCTGTGTCTGTCTGTAAATGACGGTAATTTATGCTGTATCTGGCTGTAAAGGGCAGTCATTTATGCTGTATCTGGCTGTAAAGGATGGTAATTTATGCTGTATCTGGCTGTAAAGGATGGTAATTTATGCTGTATCTGGCTGTAAAGGGCAGTCATTTATGCTGTATCTGGCTGTAAAGGCCAGTAATTAATGTTGTATCTGGCTGTAAAGGACAACAATCTATGCTGTATCTGGCTGTAAAGGGCAGTAATTAATGCTGTATCTGTCTGTAAAGGGCAGTAATTTATGCTGTGTCTGTCTGTAAAGGACGGTAATTTATGCTGTATCTGGCTGTAAAGGACAGTAATTTATGCTGTATCTGGCTGTAAAGGGCAATAATTTTAGCTGTATCTGGCTGTAAATGGCAGTCATTTATGCTGTATCTGGCTGTAAAGGCCAGTAATTAATGGTGTATCTGGCTGTAAAGGACAACAATCTATGCTGTATCCGGCTGTAAAGGGCAGTAATTAATGCTGAATCTGGCTGTAAAGGACAGTAATTTATGCTGTATCTGGCTGTAAAGGGCAGTAATTTATGCTGTATCTGGCTGTAAAGGGCAGTCATTTATGCTGTATCTGGCTGTAAAGGACAGTAATTTATGCTGTATCTGGCTGTAAAGGGCAGTAGTTTATGCTGTATCTGGCTGTAAGGACACTAATTTATGCTGTATCTGGCTGTAAAGGACAATAATTAATGCTGTATCTGGCTGTAAAGGGCAGTCATTTATGCTGTACCTGGCTGTAAAGGGCAGTAATTTATGCTGCATCTGGCTGTAAATGACAGTAATTTATGCTGTATCTGGCTGTAAAGGGCAGCAATTTATGCTGTATCTGGCTGTAAAGGGCAATAATTTTAGCTGTATCTGGCTGTAAAGGGCAGTCATTTATGCTGTATCTGGCTGTAAAGGCCAGTAATTAATGTTGTATCTGGCTGTAAAGGACAATAATTTATGCTGTATCTGGCTGTAAAGGGCAGTAATTAATGCTGTATCTGGCTGTAAAGGACAGTAATTTATGCTGTATCTGGCTGTAAAGGGCAGTAATTAATGCTGTTTCTGGCTGTAAACGACAGTAATTTATGCTGTATCTGGCTGTAAAGGGCAGTAATTTATGCTGTATCTGGCTGTAAGGACACTAATTTATGCTGTATCTGGCTGTAAAGGACAATAATTAATGCTGTATCTGGCTGTAAAGGGCAGTCATTTATGCTGTACCTGGCTGTAAAGGGCAGTAATTTATGCTGTGTCTGTCTGTAAATGACGGTAATTTATGCTGTATCTGGCTGTAAAGGGCAGTCATTTATGCTGTATCTGGCTGTAAAGGATGGTAATTTATGCTGTATCTGGCTGTAAAGGATGGTAATTTATGCTGTATCTGGCTGTAAAGGGCAGTCATTTATGCTGTATCTGGCTGTAAAGGCCAGTAATTAATGTTGTATCTGGCTGTAAAGGACAACAATCTATGCTGTATCTGGCTGTAAAGGGCAGTAATTAATGCTGTATCTGTCTGTAAAGGGCAGTAATTTATGCTGTGTCTGTCTGTAAAGGACGGTAATTTATGCTGTATCTGGCTGTAAAGGATGGTAATTTATGCTGTATCTGGCTGTAAAGGGCAGTCATTTATGCTGTATCTGGCTGTAAAGGCCAGTAATTAATGTTGTATCTGGCTGTAAAGGACAACAATCTATGCTGTATCTGGCTGTAAAGGGCAGTAATTAATGCTGTATCTGTCTGTAAAGGACAGTAATTTATGCTGTATCTGGCTGTAAAGGGCAGTAATTTATGCTGTATCTGGCTGTAAGGACACTAATTTATGCTGTATCTGGCTGTAAAGGACAATAATTAATGCTGTATCTGGCTGTAAAGGGCAGTCATTTATGCTGTACCTGGCTGTAAAGGGCAGTAATTTATGCTGCATCTGGCTGTAAATGACAGTAATTTATGCTGTATCTGGCTGTAAGGGGCAGTAATTTATGCTGTATCTGGCTGTAAAGGGCAGTAATTGATGCTGTATCTGGCTGTAAAGGACAGTAATTTATGCTGTATCTGGCTGTAAAGGACAGTAATTTATACTGTATCTGGCTGTAAAGGACAGTAATTTATGCTGTATCTGGCTGTAAAGGGCAATAATTTTAGCTGTATCTGGCTGTAAAGGGCAGTCATTTATGCTGTATCTGGCTGTAAAGGCCAGTAATTCATGTTGTATCTGGCTGTAAAGGACAATAATTTATGCTGTATCTGGCTGTAAAGGGCAGTAATTAATGCTGTATCTGGCTGTAAAGAACAGTAATTTATGCTGTATCTGGCTGTAAAGGGCAGTAATTAATTCTGTTTCTGGCTGTAAAGGACAGTAATTTATGCTGTATCTGGCTGTAAAGGGCAGTAATTAATTCTGTTTCTGGCTGTAAAGGACAGTAATTTATGCTGTATCTGGCTGTAAAGGACAATAATTAATGCTGTATCTGGCTGTAAAGGGCAGTCATTTATGCTGTACCTGGCTGTAAAGGGCAGTAATTTATGCTGCATCTGGCTGTTAACGACAGTAATTTATGCTGTATCTGGCTGTAAAGGGCAGTCATTTATGCTGTATCTGGCTGTAAAGGCCAGTAATTTATGCTGTATCTGGCTGTAAAGGGCAGTCATTTATGCTGTATCTGGCTGTAAAGGATGGTAATTTATGCTGTATCTGGCTGTAAAGGATGGTAATTAATGGTGTATCTGGCTGTAAAGGACAACAATCTATGCTGTATCCGGCTGTAAAGGGCAGTAATTAATGCTGAATCTGGCTGTAAAGGACAGTAATTTATGCTGTATCTGGCTGTAAAGGGCAGTAATTTATGCTGTATCTGGCTGTAAAGGGCAGTCATTTATGCTGTATCTGGCTGTAAAGGACAGTAATTTATGCTGTATCTGGCTGTAAAGGGCAGTAATTTATGCTGTATCTGGCTGTAAGGACACTAATTTATGCTGTATCTGGCTGTAAAGGACAATAATTAATGCTGTATCTGGCTGTAAAGGGCAGTCATTTATGCTGTACCTGGCTGTAAAGGGCAGTAATTTATGCTGCATCTGGCTGTAAATGACAGTAATTTATGCTGTATCTGGCTGTAAAGGGCAGTAATTTATGCTGTATCTGGCTGTAAAGGGCAATAATTTTAGCTGTATCTGGCTGTAAAGGGCAGTCATTTATGCTGTATCTGGCTGTAAAGGCCAGTAATTAATGTTGTATCTGGCTGTAAAGGACAATAATTTATGCTGTATCTGGCTGTAAAGGGCAGTAATTAATGCTGTATCTGGCTGTAAAGGACAGTAATTTATGCTGTATCTGGCTGTAAAGGGCAGTAATTAATGTTGTATCTGGCTGTAAAGGACAACAATCTATGCTGTATCTGGCTGTAAAGGGCAGTAATTAATGCTGTATCTGTCTGTAAAGGGCAGTAATTTATGCTGTGTCTGTCTGTAAAGGACGGTAATTTATGCTGTATCTGGCTGTAAAGGATGGTAATTTATGCTGTATCTGGCTGTAAAGGGCAGTCATTTATGCTGTATCTGGCTGTAAAGGCCAGTAATTAATGTTGTATCTGGCTGTAAAGGACGGTAATTTATGCTGTATCTGGCTGTAAAGGATGGTAATTTATGCTGTATCTGGCTGTAAAGGGCAGTCATTTATGCTGTATCTGGCTGTAAAGGCCAGTAATTAATGTTGTATCTGGCTGTAAAGGACAACAATCTATGCTGTATCTGGCTGTAAAGGGCAGTAATTAATGCTGTATCTGTCTGTAAAGGGCAGTAATTTATGCTGTGTCTGTCTGTAAAGGACGGTAATTTATGCTGTATCTGGCTGTAAAGGATGGTAATTTATGCTGTATCTGGCTGTAAAGGGCAGTCATTTATGCTGTATCTGGCTGTAAAGGCCAGTAATTAATGTTGTATCTGGCTGTAAAGGACAACAATCTATGCTGTATCTGGCTGTAAAGGGCAGTAATTAATGCTGTATCTGTCTGTAAAGGACAGTAATTTATGCTGTATCTGGCTGTAAAGGGCAGTAATTTATGCTGTATCTGGCTGTAAGGACACTAATTTATGCTGTATCTGGCTGTAAAGGACAATAATTAATGCTGTATCTGGCTGTAAAGGGCAGTCATTTATGCTGTACCTGGCTGTAAAGGGCAGTAATTTATGCTGCATCTGGCTGTAAATGACAGTAATTTATGCTGTATCTGGCTGTAAGGGGCAGTAATTTATGCTGTATCTGGCTGTAAAGGGCAGTAATTGATGCTGTATCTGGCTGTAAAGGACAGTAATTTATGCTGTATCTGGCTGTAAAGGACAGTAATTTATACTGTATCTGGCTGTAAAGGACAGTAATTTATGCTGTATCTGGCTGTAAAGGGCAATAATTTTAGCTGTATCTGGCTGTAAAGGGCAGTCATTTATGCTGTATCTGGCTGTAAAGGCCAGTAATTCATGTTGTATCTGGCTGTAAAGGACAATAATTTATGCTGTATCTGGCTGTAAAGGGCAGTAATTAATGCTGTATCTGGCTGTAAAGAACAGTAATTTATGCTGTATCTGGCTGTAAAGGGCAGTAATTAATTCTGTTTCTGGCTGTAAAGGACAGTAATTTATGCTGTATCTGGCTGTAAAGGGCAGTAATTAATTCTGTTTCTGGCTGTAAAGGACAGTAATTTATGCTGTATCTGGCTGTAAAGGACAATAATTAATGCTGTATCTG
This sequence comes from Oncorhynchus gorbuscha, assembly GCF_021184085.1. Classification (NCBI taxonomy): domain Eukaryota; kingdom Metazoa; phylum Chordata; class Actinopteri; order Salmoniformes; family Salmonidae; genus Oncorhynchus; species Oncorhynchus gorbuscha. The sequence continues at coordinate 11,640,412 of NC_060188.1, read as the reverse complement.
GCTGTAAAGGGCAGTCATTTATGCTGTACCTGGCTGTAAAGGGCAGTAATTTATGCTGCATCTGGCTGTTAACGACAGTAATTTATGCTGTATCTGGCTGTAAAGGGCAGTAATTTATGCTGTGTCTGTCTGTAAAGGACGGTAATTTATGCTGTATCTGGCTGTAAAGGGCAGTCATTTATGCTGTATCTGGCTGTAAAGGATGGTAATTTATGCTGTATCTGGCTGTAAAGGATGGTAATTAATGGTGTATCTGGCTGTAAAGGACAACAATCTATGCTGTATCCGGCTGTAAAGGGCAGTAATTAATGCTGAATCTGGCTGTAAAGGACAGTAATTTATGCTGTATCTGGCTGTAAAGGGCAGTAATTTATGCTGTATCTGGCTGTAAAGGGCAGTCATTTATGCTGTATCTGGCTGTAAAGGACAGTAATTTATGCTGTATCTGGCTGTAAAGGGCAGTAATTTATGCTGTATCTGGCTGTAAGGACACTAATTTATGCTGTATCTGGCTGTAAAGGACAATAATTAATGCTGTATCTGGCTGTAAAGGGCAGTCATTTATGCTGTACCTGGCTGTAAAGGGCAGTAATTTATGCTGCATCTGGCTGTAAATGACAGTAATTTATGCTGTATCTGGCTGTAAAGGGCAGTAATTTATGCTGTATCTGGCTGTAAAGGGCAATAATTTTAGCTGTATCTGGCTGTAAAGGGCAGTCATTTATGCTGTATCTGGCTCTAAAGGCCAGTAATTAATGTTGTATCTGGCTGTAAAGGACAATAATTTATGCTGTATCTGGCTGTAAAGGGCAGTAATTAATGCTGTATCTGGCTGTAAAGGACAGTAATTTATGCTGTATCTGGCTGTAAAGGGCAGTAATTAATGTTGTATCTGGCTGTAAAGGACAACAATCTATGCTGTATCTGGCTGTAAAGGGCAGTAATTAATGCTGTATCTGTCTGTAAAGGGCAGTAATTTATGCTGTGTCTGTCTGTAAAGGACGGTAATTTATGCTGTATCTGGCTGTAAAGGATGGTAATTTATGCTGTATCTGGCTAAAGGGCAGTCATTTATGCTGTATCTGGCTGTAAAGGCCAGTAATTAATGTTGTATAAAGGACAACAATCTGCTGTATCTGGCTGTAAAGGGCAGTAATTAATGCTGTATCTGTCTGTAAAGGACAGTAATTTATGCTGTATCTGGCTGTAAAGGGCAGTAATTTATGCTGTATCTGGCTGTAAGGACACTAATTTATGCTGTATCTGGCTGTAAAGGACAATAATTAATGCTGTATCTGGCTGTAAAGGGCAGTCATTTATGCTGTACCTGGCTGTAAAGGGCAGTAATTTATGCTGCATCTGGCTGTAAATGACAGTAATTTATGCTGTATCTGGCTGTAAGGGCAGTAATTTATGCTGTATCTGGCTGTAAAGGGCAGTAATTGATGCTGTATCTGGCTGTAAAGGGCAGTAATTTATGCTGTATCTGGCTGTAAAGGACAGTAATTTATACTGTATCTGGCTGTAAAGGACAGTAATTTATGCTGTATCTGGCTGTAAAGGGCAATAATTTTAGCTGTATCTGGCTGTAAAGGGCAGTCATTTATGCTGTATCTGGCTGTAAAGGCCAGTAATTCATGTTGTATCTGGCTGTAAAGGACAATAATTTATGCTGTATCTGGCTGTAAAGGGCAGTAATTAATGCTGTATCTGGCTGTAAAGAACAGTAATTTATGCTGTATCTGGCTGTAAAGGGCAGTAATTAATTCTGTTTCTGGCTGTAAAGGACAGTAATTTATGCTGTATCTGGCTGTAAAGGGCAGATTCTGTTTCTGGCTGTAAAGGACAGTAATTTATGCTGTATCTGGCTGTAAAGGACAATAATTAATGCTGTATCTGGCTGTAAAGGGCAGTCATTTATGCTGTACCTGGCTGTAAAGGGCAGTAATTTATGCTGCATCTGGCTGTTAACGACAGTAATTTATGCTGTATCTGGCTGTAAAGGGCAGTAATTTATGCTGTGTCTGTCTGTAAAGGACGGTAATTTATGCTGTATCTGGCTGTAAAGGGCAGTCATTTATGCTGTATCTGGCTGTAAAGGATGGTAATTTATGCTGTATCTGGCTGTAAAGGATGGTAATTAATGCTGTATCTGGCTGTAAAGGACAACAATCTATGCTGTATCCGGCTGTAAAGGGCAGTAATTAATGCTGAATCTGGCTGTAAAGGACAGTAATTTATGCTGTATCTGGCTGTAAAGGGCAGTAATTTATGCTGTATCTGGCTGTCATTTATGCTGTATCTGGCTGTAAAGGACAGTAATTTATGCTGTATCTGGCTGTAAAGGGCAGTAATTTATGCTGTATCTGGCTGTAAGGACAGTAATTTATGCTGTATCTGGCTGTAAAGGACAATAATTAATGCTGTATCTGGCTGTAAAGGGCAGTCATTTATGCTGTACCTGGCTGTAAAGGGCAGTAATTTATGCTGCATCTGGCTGTAAATGACAGTAATTTATGCTGTATCTGGCTGTAAATGGCAGTAATTTATGCTGTATCTGGCTGTAAAGGGCAATAATTTTAGCTGTATCTGGCTGTAAAGGGCAGTCATTTATGCTGTATCTGGCTGTAAAGGCCAGTAATTAATGTTGTATCTGGCTGTAAAGGACAATAATTTATGCTGTATCTGGCTGTAAAGGGCAGTAATTAATGCTGTATCTGGCTGTAAAGGACAGTAATTTATGCTGTATCTGGCTGTAAAGGGCAGTAATTAATGCTGTTTCTGGCTGTAAACGAGAGTAATTTATGCTGTATCTGGCTGTAAAGGGCAGTAATTTATGCTGTATCTGGCTGTAAGGACACTAATTTATGCTGTATCTGGCTGTAAAGGACAATAATTAATGCTGTATCTGTCTGTAAAGGACGGTAATTTATGCTGTATCTGGCTGTAAGGACACTAATTTATGCTGTATCTGGCTGTAAAGGACAATAATTAATGCTGTATCTGTCTGTAAAGGACAGTAATTTATGCTGTATCTGGCTGTAAAGGGCAGTAATTTATCTGGCTGTATCTAATTTATGCTGTATCTGGCTGTAAAGGACAATAATTAATGCTGTATCTGGCTGTAAAGGGCAGTCATTTATGCTGTACCTGGCTGTAAAGGGCAGTAATTTATGCTGCATCTGGCTGTAAATGACAGTAATTTATGCTGTATCTGGCTGTAAGGGGCAGTAATTTATGCTGTATCTGGCTGTAAAGGGCAGTAATTTATGCTGTATCTGGCTGTAAAGGACAGTAATTTATGCTGTATCTGGCTGTAAAGGACAGTAATTTATACTGTAAAGGACAGTAATTTATGCTGTATCTGGCTGTAAAGGGCAATAATTTTAGCTGTATCTGGCTGTAAAGGGCAGTCATTTATGCTGTATCTGGCTGTAAAGGCCAGTAATTCATGTTGTATCTGGCTGTAAAGGACAATAATTTATGCTGTATCTGGCTGTAAAGGGCAGTAATTAATGCTGTATCTGGCTGTAAAGGACAGTAATTTATGCTGTATCTGGCTGTAAAGGGCAGTAATTAATTCTGTTTCTGGCTGTAAAGGACAGTAATTTATGCTGTATCTGGCTGTAAAGGGCAGTAATTAATTCTGTTTCTGGCTGTAAAGGACAGTAATTTATGCTGTATCTGGCTGTAAAGGACAATAATTATGCTGTATCTGGCTGTAAAGGGCAGTATTTAATGTACCTGGCTATCTGTGCTGCATCTAAAGGACAGTAATTTATGCTGTATCTGGCTGTAAAGGGCAGTCATTTATGCTGTATCTGGCTGTAAAGGGATTAATGTTAATGACAACAATCTATGCTGTATCTGGCTGTAAAGGGCAGTAATTAATGCTGTATCTGTCTGTAAAGGACAGTAATTTATGCTGTATCTGGCTGTAAAGGACAGTCATTTATGCTGTATCTGGCTGTAAAGGACAATAATTTATGCTTTATCTGGCTGTAAAGGACAGTCATTTATGCTGTATCTGGCTGTAAAGGACAGTCATTTATGCTGTATCTGGCTGTAAAGGACAGTCATTTATGCTGTATCTGGCTGTAAAGGACAGTCATTTATGCTGTATCTGGCTGTAAAGGACAATCATTTATGTTGTATCTGGCTGTAAAGGACAGTGACACTTTCTGACAGAAAACAGTGGCCAGAAAACAGTGGCCAATTGTTGTAGACTTGTCAACAATGTTTTGATTTCAAGTACAAAAATAAAACACATTCAGTTTCGTTCTTCTCACTAACAGAAAATGGTTGCATCTTGTTATTATGTTTTTATGAATAAGCATTTCCTCATATCCCCCATTTGCACAACATACTTACTTGCCTGCTTGCAATACAATACTACAACTAACTGAAAATGTGCGTGGAGGAAAGCACGTTCTCAAGCCAAGTTCACTTTTTATAAATTACTACTTTTGCGTCCAAACTGGCGCACGCATGTTTTGTGGTATATTTTGTAGCTACGCAATGTTTATAAAGGAGGTCCCCTGATGACTATATGCTGAGACAGTTGTAGTAGTCTTTATGAAGTTCCATTAGTAGAATGTGCTCTTCAGGAATGTTGGTGCTAGAAGTTGAGCCATGAAGGTGTTGACCCCAAACTGGGTTATTCTCATGCTGAGAGTTCTTAGCGGTACAAAGTCATTCATTAATATTGCATGTTCTTATAGAATGTTTTCAGATATAATTGGAACCCTGCTGAATTATTCATAGAGTCTGTTATTTTCATGGCTGTAGGAGATGAGAGTGACGTTTGGCGGGAGAGGAGGGGAGAGGAGGAGAGGGGGGATGAGGGAAGAGATGAGGATAAGAGAGGAGAGGGTGGAGAGGAGAGGATAAGAGAGGAGAGGGGAAGACGGTGGAGAGGAGGAGGAGAGGATAAGAGAGGAGAGGAGGAGATGGTGGAGAGGAGGAGAGGATAAGAGAAGAGGAGACGGTGGAGAGGAGGAGGAGAGGATAAGAGAGGAGAGGGGAAGACGGTGGAGAGGAGGAGGAGAGGATAAGAGAGGGGAGGAGAAGACGGTGGAGAGGAGGAGAGGATAAGAGAAGAGGAGACGGTGGAGAGGAGGAGGAGAGGATAAGAGAGGAGAGGGGAAGACAGTGGAGAGGAGGAGGAGAGGATAAGAGAGGAGAGGAGGAGACGGTGGAGAGGAGGAGAGGATAAGAGAAGAGGAGACGGTGGAGAGGAGGGGCAGGCTGGTTTGAATAATAGAACACCGGGTTCCCCACCGGATATAGGGTTCCCCAAATCCCTCTGTACTCTTGTGTGATGCTCTTCTAAATGGGGAACAGGAGAGAGGAGGCATCTTCTGCAATCTATTCAATGTAGAGCTTAAGAGGCTTCCCTTGCTATTAGAAACAGCAAGTGATGCGTGTGTGTGTGTGTGTGTGTGTGTGTGTGTGTGTGTGTGTGTGTGTGTGTGTGTGTGTGTGTGTGTGTGTGTGTGTGTGTGTGTGTGTGTGTGTGTGTGTGTGTGTGTGTGTGTGTGTGTGTGTGTGTGTGTGTGTGTGTGTGTGTGTGTGTGTGTGTGTGTGTGTGTGTGTGTGTGTGCACGTGTCTGTGTCAGCAGTGAGAAGTGTTGGATGGCAGTTGTTGTGTTCAGTAAGAGAGAGAGAGAGCGTATTGCTGGTGTGAAAAGCCCTGCAGCAATGTCCCAGCACTTGCCTTGCCTTGTAAGTTCCTCCAGCATGTAAACACAAGCACAGGCTGAGCCTAATATCTCTAACACCTTGTAAATAGCAGCACAGCTTACTACCTGACAACACAGGGTGTCATCTCCCTTACTTTAAACACACTGGAAACAGAGGATGTGAAAGGTAACGGCATTGAAACATTAGTGGATAAACAGAACAGGATTGGATAAAACAGGCTCATACTGTGACAACGGGATTGGATAAAACAGGCTCATACTGTGACAACAGGATTGGATAAAACAGGCTCATACTGTGACAACAGGATTGGATAAAACAGGCTCATACTGTGACAACGGGATTGGATAAAACAGGCTCATACTGTGACAACAGGATTGGATAAAACAGGCTCATACTGTGACAACAGGATTGGATAAAACAGGCTCATACTGTGACAACAGGATTGGATAAAACAGGCTCATACTGTGACAACGGGATTGGATAAAACAGGCTCATACTGTGACAACAGGATTGGATAAAACAGACTCATACTGTGACAACAGGATTGGATAAAACAGGCTCATACTGTGACAACAGGATTGGATAAAACAGGCTCATACTGTGACAACAGGATTGGATAAAACAGGCTCATACTGTGACAACAGGATTGGATAAAACAGGCTCATACTGTGACAACGGGATTGGATAAAACAGGCTCATACTGTGACAACAGGATTGGATAAAACAGGCTCATACTGTGACAACAGGATTGGATAAAACAGGCTCATACTGTGACAACAGGATTGGATAAAACAGGCTCATACTGTGACAACAGGATTGGATAAAACAGGCTCATACTGTGACAACAGGATTGGATAAAACAGGCTCATACTGTGACAACAGGATTGGATAAAACAGGCTCATACTGTGACAACAGGATTGGATAAAACAGGCTCATACTGTGACAACAGGATTGGATAAAACAGGCTCATACTGTGACAACGGGATTGGATAAAACAGGCTCATACTGTGACAACAGGATTGGATAAAACAGACTCATACTGTGACAACTGGATTGGATAAAACAGGCTCATACTGTGACAACAGGATTGGATAAAACAGGCTCATACTGTGACAACAGGATTGGATAAAACAGGATCATACTGTGACAACGGGATTGGATAAAACAGGCTCATACTGTGACAACAGGATTGGATAAAACAGGCTCATACTGTGACAACGGGATTGGATAAAACAGGCTCATACTGTGACAACAGGATTGGATAAAACAGGCTCATACTGTGACAACGGGATTGGATAAAACAGGCTCATACTGTGACAACGGGATTGGATAAAACAGGCTCATACTGTGACAACAGGATTGGATAAAACAGACTCATACTGTGACAACGGGATTGGATAAAACAGGCTCATACTGTGACAACAGGATTGGATAAAACAGGCTCATACTGTGACAACAGGATTGGATAAAACAGGCTCATACTGTGACAACAGGATTGGATAAAACAGGCTCATACTGTGACAACGGGATTGGATAAAACAGGCTCATACTGTGACAACAGGATTGGATAAAACAGGCTCATACTGTGACAACGGGATTGGATAAAACAGGCTCATACTGTGACAACAGGATTGGATAAAACAGGCTCATACTGTGACAACAGGATTGGATAAAACAGGCTCATACTGTGACAACAGGATTGGATAAAACAGACTCATACTGTGACAACAGGATTGGATAAAACAGGCTCATACTGTGACAACAGGATTGGATAAAACAGGATCATACTGTGACAACAGGATTGGATAAAACAGGCTCATACTGTGACAACAGGATTGGATAAAACAGGCTCATACTGTGACAACAGGATTGGATAAAACAGGCTCATACTGTGAGAACCGGATGTTATTTCCTCTGAGTTTCCAACACCAACCATTTGATGTACCACAGTGAAAAACATTGACGATGGTCCAAAATTGGATGATCCAAACATGACAATATGTTACAGACCATCAAATAGACGATCAAATAGTAAATATAAATTCATATGATTCATAAGAATCAGGGAGCATGTGACAGGGCAATGGAGAGACCTGAGGTTGAGCTCCCTCCACTGACAGGTGGTAGCCCTGGTCCAGTGTTATTGTTCTCTTACATTTCTCTTACATGATCCTCGTGGTTCCTCTCAACCTGATCGCCCTCCTCTAAATATCTAACAGTATGATCCTCATGGTTCCTCTCAACCTGACCACCCTCCTCTAGATATCTAGCAGTATGATCCTCATGGTTCCTCTCAACCTGACCACCCCCCTCTAAATATCTAACAGTATGATCCTCATGGTTCCTCTCAATCTGACCACCCTCCTCTAAATATCTAACAGTATGATCCTCATGGTTCCTCTCAACCTGACCCCCCTCCTCTAAATATCTATCAGTATGGTCCTCATGGTTCCTCTCAACCTGACCGCCCTCCTCTAAATATCTAACAGTATGATCCTCATGGTTCCTCTCAACCTGACCACCTCCTCTAGATATCTAGCAGTATGATCCTCATGGTTCCTCTCAACCTGACCACCCTCCTCTAGATATCTAGCAGTATGATCCTCATGGATATTCAGTATGATCCTCTCAACCTGACCACCTCCTCTAGATATCTAGCAGTATGATCCTCATGGTTCCTCTCAACCTGACCACCCTCCTCTAGATATCTAGCAGTATGATCCTCATGGTTCCTCTCAACCTGACCACCCTCCTCTAGATATCTAGCAGTATGATCCTCATGGTTCCTCTCAACCTGACCACCTCCTCTAGATATCTAGCAGTATGATCCTCATGGTTCCTCTCAACCTGACCACCTCCTCTAGATATCTAGCAGTATGATCCTGTCAGCAGTTAGTGATTGAAGGCTGAGGGATGTAGTGTAAATGTGCCAATTCAGCCTGAGAAGGCTCCTCCTCTCACATCAAAGTGTTTCGACCCCATTAGATTATCATCATTAATAATGCAGGTCTGGACATCCTTAAGTTTCTCCTGTGTCCATCCTCTTTCATCTTCTCCATTGTCAGCACTATCCTGCTGTGTTCTTCTAGGGGACTGTGGCCGATGGCCATTTCCCCACTAATGTCAGACAGCTTTCCTTCCTTAACTCTTTTCTCTCTTACTGCTATGCTAACATAACACACTGACCTTTCACTGGCTCTTGTTTCTCTGTAGGGCTATACGTTAAACGTTCTGAAACCTGCATGCCGGTTTCTATGTCTTTTAAAACTTGAAACATTTATTTAACAGTGTGTAATTATCGCCACGCTTCAGGTGTCTGCTTGGCTCGACCCCAAGGTTTACAACATCTGTTTAGGGTATTATTAACATTCCTATAATGCTATTATTAGGATGTTTAAAAGAGAAGTCATATCTGGTGACAGTTATGTGTAATCCCTCATTAGTACACCGAGTGTCTGTGGAGTAATGCAGTAGTTTCCGCTGTAGGAGCCACAGAGGACTCTCAAACTCATTTCTACTCATTCCCCCATTAACCACTGATCCACAATCAGTCAGTCCTCTTGTACACACTCCATTGACGAAGGAAGCTGTGGTTCTCCTGTCTCTATGTCCTTCTCTGTCTCTCTCTCTTTCCCTCTCTCTCTCTCTAAATCCCCAATTGAACCCCATTTAGTCAGAGGACTTTCTAAACGCTTCATTGACTGGCCTTTTCTCTCTCCATCCCCACTGATCCCCAGTCAGTTTCAGCCCCCTTTGTGATGCTTCACTGAGAAGCAGCTCTGGATGTGCTGTGTCCCATGACAGGCAGAGAGAGAGAAAGTGGAAAGGACTGATAAATATTTTAGCGGTGCTGACGTTGGCAGGCGTCTAGACCTGAAAGGATAGGGCAATGAGGAGGGGAGGTGTTAGCGGGACAGGAAGTAGAGTATCCAGAGAGGAAGAAGAGGTAAATAAAGATGCACCCATATTTACCATGAAACAGGAAATGGATGCTCTGAATGTTTTTTCCCCTTTTAAAATATTAATACCTGCGCTTTATGAAATACTGCTTCTATCTACGGATATAGATTTTGTTATTCAGGTAAAGGTCCGTGTTTTCAGCCACTGACATCCATTTATAACACTCTCAGGCCCTATTTTTGTTAGTGTTTCAGGGATGCATCAAGCCCAATAAGATTTTATTTGGACTAACAAAAATGGACAGGAAGAGAACAATTGTAAATTGACTCAAATTGTCACAAACTAATGCAATTCTGCTAAATTGTGGAATGTTTACCAAATTATTGATACCATATCTGTATCGTGGCTCACTATAATAGTTTTCTAGTGCTTCCCGAGTGCAGCGGTCTAAGGCACTGCATCTCAGTACTAGAGGTGTCACTACAGATCCGGATTCGTTCCCGGGCTGTGTAGCAGCTGGCCGCGACCCGGAGACCCATGAGGTGCGGCTGACTTCCGGGTTAAGCGAGCAGTGTGTCAAGAAGCAGTGTGGCTTGGTGGCGTCGTGTTCCTGAGGACGCATGGCTCTCGACCTTCACCTCCCCTGAGTCCGTACAGGAGTGGCAGCGATGGGACGACACTGACAACATTGTTTTCTGCATCCCTGTGTAGGATATCAAATGGACGTGGCGCACTGGTATAATTAGTCTGTTTAAATGTGTAAAGATGCAGTCATATAGCACCATGCAAGATGAATGAGCAGACCCTGCTCTTTGGTGCCTGATGCTCCCTCAGACCAGTTGTTGTCCCTGTTACAGCCGATGAGTCACATAAAGACTGGTAGGGGATGAGAGTGGAGCGCTCTGTAGTGGTTTATTATTTCCCATGAAAAGAAGTGACAGCATTTATACATTTTAATTTAGGGCAGGCTTCAGTCAAACCTTAGAATACAAGTCCATATTAGGATGTCTCTGCTGCTTTTGCAGAGAAGCCAAGCGGCTCCAGTTTCCTGCTGTAATCCATCACTTTGTGTAATTTGCTAATAATAATGATTAATTAGTCTCCATTCCTCATCCCCTCCTCTTCCATTTCCATTTCCCCTCCCTTCCAGTTGTTCTTTTACCTCTCCATGTACACTGTCTGGTTGGCTGTTCCCCAACTGACCAGCTGCTGTGGATGAGACTTTGATCTTAAACTGCCAAGCTACAGGAATGTTTGGAGGTTACATTAAATAATATGTGCATACCATGTCTTTACACATTGTTGGGCAGAAGTTCACAGGCATCCCAGGCCCGTGTTGTGTCTGTAGGAGCTTGTTATGGTAATACTATATCAAGCAGCAACACAGGCCATCTTCTGACTAAATTACTTAATTGATCTAATTTTAGACCTCGTCTGTTCTGTGTCCTGCTCAAATTGTGTTGGAGGACACTGGCATTCCTGGGATTTGTAAAGGACCTCAACTGAAGAATACTTTGTCTGTGAATTGTCACAGTTATGAAAGAAGATCCTATTTGTACGACTCAGTCAATAGAGCAGACCTGAACCCAGTCATGGGTCACAATGCACTCTGACATTCTGCTCATCCACCACAACCATGCAGTGACCTTGGGAACTACATTTTGACTTATAGAAGTGCTGCAGAATCCAGTTGACTCTCTATCTCTCTGGATTCTATTTCTATGCTATGCAGTGACCTGTGAGAACTACACTTTAACTTCTACTATGCATCTTAACTGCTGTAAAGGACAACAACAGAAAGAGAGAGAAAGAGAGGGAAAATGGTGAAACAAACCCTGAGAAGAAGTGCATATGTATGTTTGCATAAAGGCTCTTCCTCTCTGTAGGATGTTGTTGCACAACATTGGCACCTCTCCCGTCCCGTTTTATCCTCCCTCTGAATCAAAGGGTTTCAGCCTGAGTTGTAAGTGAACACATTTGGTCCCACTTACAGCCGTCAAACATAGGAATCCCTGCCTGTTTCTAGAGAACACTTTGTTAGTAAAGCAGGGACAGAAGGATTTTTTTTGTTATGTGCAAATTAGACAATAACATTTTTGTTCAGACTTTTTTCTGTTTTGATTGGATGGTTTTAGACGGTGGGGTATTAATGTGTAAATTGCCGTTGATGGTGTAAATGAGTGCATATAAGGTGAATTGTATAGTTCAGGGATTTTTCTGCCATTGAAATCATTGAGGTGGCTAAGTCCAAACAGTGTAAAAAAAAGTTATAATATACTGTATATGTACTTTTTAAAATACATTTTCAGGATAAAAAAACACTTTCAGTGTGTACTTAAATGACTACAACCAGACATAAAGTGTGTAAAAAAGATAATGGACCTATATATTTCTTGATAACATAAACATTGAGAACTAACAATCCCCCAAATAAAAACTAGACAGTCAGGGAGAATTGAAAATTCTAAAAACAATGAATTTAGCATTATAGATGTTGTTACTATGTTTGAGCAAAAGAACACAACATTAGCCATTCTTTACCCCGCCAAGATGGGGGCTTCTAAAATGATGACGTGCCGACGGGCTAACCGCGCCCACAACATAAGCCCCTTTTTGATCCCGAAGAAAAACCTCTAGTTGTGCACCTGAAAATAGCTGTGTGTTCGTGCCTGTGTGCATGTGCATAATACAGTATGCCTGTATAGATGTGTACTTGTACATTTGAAGGATGAACTCACTGTCTAAGCACTGGGCACAGACGGTCTGGTTGGCACCACACCTCCTCACCACCCCCTCTCCAGGTGGGCACACCTCGCAGCACTCTCCACCCTTGGTGTACTGGCCTGAGTCACAGGGCACCTGCACCGCCCGCTCCGTCTTAGAAGCCACCAACACCCCAACCTGCCACAGACAGAGGAACAGACAGAAGGGTGTTAAAGCAGAGGTCCCCCATAATACTGGCTCATAGAGGGGAACAGACAGAAGGGTGTTAAAGCAGAGGTCACCCATAATACTGGCTCATAGAGGGTAACAGACAGAAGGGTGTTAAAGCAGAGGTCACCCATAATACTGGCTCATAGAGGGTAACAGACAGAAGGGTGTTAAAGCAGAGGTCACCCATAATACTGGCTCATAGAGGGGAACAGACAGTTAAAGCAGGGTGTTAAAGCAGAGGTCACCCATAATACTGGCTCATAGAGGGGAACAGACAGAAGGGTGTTAAAGCAGAGGTCACCCATAATACTGGCTCATAGAGGGTAACAGACAGAAGGGTGTTAAAGCAGAGGTCCCCATAATACTGGCTCATAGAGGAGAACGTTTTGAAGGCAAAAATGACAGCCAGGTGCGTATTACAATCATGTTCCTAATCTAACCTCGTATCATGATTCGCAATAAATCGTTTTGTCTACATCTAAATCAGAGACTAATTCTTCTACAGAGCAGTACATTGTCCCATCCTCAGAGAGCCTTTAAAGGCACATACAGTGCCTTGCGAAAGTATTCGGCCCCCTTGAACTTTGCGACCTTTTGCCACATTTCAGGCTTCAAACATAAAGATATAAAACTGTATTTTGTTTGTGAAGAATCAACAACAAGTGGGACACAATCATGAAGTGGAACAACATTTATTGGATATTTCAAAAAAATGTAACAAATCAAAAACTGAAAAATTGGGCGTGCAAAATTATTCAGCCCCTTTACTTTCAGTGCAGCAAACTCTCTCCAGAAGTTCAGTGAGGATCTCTGAATGATCCAATGTTGACCTAAATGACTAATGATGATAAATACAATCCACCTGTGTGTAATCAAGTCTCCGTATAAATGCACCTGCACTGTGATAGTCTCAGAGGTCCGTTAAAAGCGCAGAGAGCATCATGAAGAACAAGGAACACACCAGACAGGTCCGAGATACTGTTGTGAAGAAGTTTAAAGCAGGATTTGGATACAAAAAGATTTCCCAAGCTTTAAACATCCCAAGGAGCACTGTGCAAGCGATAATATTGAAATGGAAGGAGTATCAGACCACTGCAAATCTACCAAGACCTGGCCGTCCCTCTAAACTTTCAGCTCATACAAGGAGAAGACTGATCAGAGATGCAGCCAAGAGGCCCATGATCACTCTGGATGAACTGCAGAGATCTACAGCTGAGGTGGGAGACTCTGTCCATAGGACAACAATCAGTCGTATATTGCACAAATCTGGCCTTTATGGAAGAGTGGCAAGAAGAAAGCCATTTCTTAAAGATATCCATAAAAAGTGTTGTTTAAAGTTTGCCACAAGCCACCTGGGAGACACACCAAACATGTGGAAGAAGGTGCTCTGGTCAGATGAAACCAAAATTGAACTTTTTGGCAACAATGCAAAACGTCTGTTGTTTGGCGTTTGGCATAAAAGCAACACAGCGCATCACCCTGAACACACCATCCCCACTGTCAAACATGGTGGTGGCAGCATCATGGTTTGGGCCTGCTTTTCTTCAGCAGGGACAGGGAAGATGGTTAAAATTGATGGGAAGATGGATGGAGCCAAATACAGGACCATTCTGGAAGAAAACCTGATGGAGTCTGCAAAAGACCTGAGACAGGGACGGAGATTTGTCTTCCAACAAGACAATGATCCAAAACATAAAGCAAAATCTACAATGGAATGGTTCAAAAATAAACATATCCAGGTGTTAGAATAGCCAAGTCAAAGTCCAGACCTGAATCCAATCGAGAATCTGTGGAAAGAACTGAAAACTGATGTTCACAAATGCTCTCCATCCAACCTCACTGAGCTCGAGCTGTTTTGCAAGGAGGAATGGGAAAAAATTTCAGTCTCTCTATGTGCAAAACTGATAGAGACATACCCCAAGCGACTTACAGCTGTAATCGCAGCAAAAGGTGGCGCTACAAATTATTAACTTAAGGGGGCTGAATAATATTGCACGCCCAATTTTTCAGTTTTTGATTTGTTAAAAAAGTTTGAAATATCCAATAAATGTCGTTCCACTCCATGATTGTGTCCCACTTGTTGTTGATCTACCTTTGTTTTTCTAATACTTGATTTGTGTTTTCTTCACCATAGGGGTTACTCTCCTCCTTATTTATTCGCTTGTAGTGCAAATGTTAGTTGAATACTGCTGGCTGGAGCATACTGCAAGTCCAGGCGGGACTGTTTCGGGAAGTAAAGCATTTGAGCAACTTAACTTTTTCTTTAAGGCCAAGACAAACGGAGCTGTCTACGGGGCTATTGGTCAGACTCAGTACTGTTGATGGAGGGCCTGGGAGAGTTAACGTCCTTTTTTTCTCTCTAATTGCTAGGTGTGGTAAAAGACAGATTCCTCTCTGGAATTTGCATAACAAGTCCTCATATTGCGCAACTTAAAACTATAAATTCACACACGCACGCAAAGGCATACACACATGCTGCTTCCTTCTACACACAATATTCTCTCTGTCTCTTTATTTCCAGTATTTTTCTCACTGTCTCTCTCCACTCTCCCTTCTCTGTCACTTCCTCTCTCTCGCTCTGATATAAATGCCAAACAGCTTCACAGGCACCAGACTAAAGCATGTTTTCATACATACAATACATTTAAATAAGGAAACAATCATGTGAAGCACATTCTGAAGTCATAATCATCAAAACCATTAGACTGAAACGCTTTAATGTTTAATGCCTCACATTTTACTAAGAAACACTGCTGGTCTCACTCTCACTGAGATGCCTTCTCTCTCTTTAACTGTCTCCCTCTCTCCCCCTCCCTCAGCCCCTGCTTTCATTCAGAAACAGATGCACTGAGAGCAGCCACCAGCACAGCTCTCTCTCTCACTCTCCGTCGATCGACTAATCCGCTCTGTACATTTCTCCCTCTCCCTCTTCCCTCTCTCTATCTGCTCTGTGTGTGCGTGCGTGTCTGTCTGTGTGTGCGTGCCCCCTCCCAGTGATATCCCCCACATAATCTCAAACCCTCTCAAGGGCACAACTTTGGTTTTAGAAGTGGGGGGACATAACTATTTTATTACATTTTTATCCAGTCGGATAAACACTCCAAACAGTCTACCCGACCGCTTGGATTGATCTGCATGGTCCTAAAGCACACCATTGCCTCATTTTGTACCACAATCCAATGATAAAACTGAGGACAACTAAAGTGCAATTTCAGAATCCCCCCACTCTTGGCATGTCTCCATCTGTTGGAGAATTGCCCAAAGCATTGTTAAACCACACATAAGCATATTTTCTTATCCTTACTAATTCATGCAAACCTTGGCTCTAAACCTCTGTTTTTATTTGAATATGGTCTTACACTATAATCACCAGGTCGGTGAATGTGAACTTGGAATGCCGCCCAAACCCCAAGTTTATCTGTATCTGTGTGCATCTTGTCAGTGAAATAAACAATTTACCAGCTTCACCTCTGATAAGGAGCCTGCTACTCTCAAAATGATCTGAGTGACTGAAATGGTGCTGCATGGTCAATCTGATGTCTGCATTGGCCGTGCAGCATTTAGGGTGATATGGCCTCTGCAGAAGTCAGGGTATTCATACTTCTTGAGCTTAGCGGAGCAGCGCAGAACTGTTGTGAAGGAAGTTGTCAAGGAACTGAGTTTGTGTTTATACAGGACCTCCTGACCTACAGTTGAAGTCGGAAGTTTACATGCACTCATGTTGGAGTCATTAAAACTTGTTTTCAACCAATCCACAAATTTCTTGTTAACAAACTATAGTTTTGTCAAGTTGGTTAGGACATCAACTTTGTGCATGACACACTTAATTTTTCCAACAATTGTTTACAGACAGATTATTTCACTTATAATTCACTGTGTCACAATTCCAGTGGGTCAGAAGTTTACATACACTAAGTTGACTGTACCTTTAAACAGCTTGGAAAATTGCTAACATGATGTCATGGCTTTGGAAGCTTCTGATAGGCTTATTGACATCATTTGAGTCAACTGGAGGTGTACCTGTGTATGTATGTCAAGGCCTACCTTCAAACTCAGTGCTTCTTTGCTTGACATCATGGGAAAATCAAGAGAAATCAGCCAAGACCTCAGAAAAACTATTGTAGATC
The DNA here is from genome assembly GCF_021184085.1 of Oncorhynchus gorbuscha. Taxonomy (NCBI): domain Eukaryota; kingdom Metazoa; phylum Chordata; class Actinopteri; order Salmoniformes; family Salmonidae; genus Oncorhynchus; species Oncorhynchus gorbuscha. Next base: position 11,623,747 of record NC_060188.1, on the reverse strand, counting down.
TCCACAAGTCTGGTTCATCCTTGGGAGCAATTTCCAAACGCCTGAAGGTACCACGTTCATCTGTACAAACAATAGTAGGCAAGTATAAACACCACAGGACCACGCAGCCATCATACCGCTCAGGAATGAGATGCGTTCTGTCTCCTAGAGATGAACGTACTTTGGTGCGAAAGGTGCAAATCAATTCCAGAACAACATCAAAGGACCTTGTGAAGATGCTGGAGAAAACAGGTACAAATATATCTATATCCACAGTAAAACTAGTCCTATATCGACATAACCTGAAAGGCAGCTCAGCAAGGAAGAATACACTGCTCCAAAACCGCCATATAAAAGCCAGACTACGGTTTGCAACTGCACATGGGGACAAAGATCGTACTTTTTGGAGAAATGTCCTCTGGTCTGATGAAACAAAAATATAACTGTTTGGCCATAATAACCATTGTTATGTTTGGAGGAAAAAGGGGGAGGCTTGCAAGCCGAAGAACACCATCCCAACCGTGAAGCAAGGGGGTGGCAGCATCATGTTGTGGGGGTGCTTTGCTGCAGGAGGGACTGGTGCACTTCACAAAATAGATGGCATCACGAGGGAGGAAAATTATGTGGATATATTGAAGCAACATCTCAAGACATCAGTCATGAAGTTAAAGCTTGGACACAAATGGGTCTTCCAAATGGACAATGACCCCAAGCATAGTTCCAAAGTTGTGGCAAAATGGCTTAAGGACAGCAAAGTCAAGGTATTGGAGTGGCCATCATAAAGCCCTGACCTCAATCCTATAGAACATTTGTGGGCAGAACTGAAAAAGTGTGTGCGAGCAAGGAGGCCTACAAACCTGACTCAGTTACACCAGCTCTGTCAGGAGGAATGGGCCAAAATTCACCCAACTTATTATGGGAACCTTGTGGAAGACTACCCAAAACGTTTGAACCAAGTTAAACAATTTAAAGGCACTGCTATCAAATACTAATTGAATGTATGTAAACATCTGACCCACCTGGATTGTGATGAATGAAATAAAAGCTGAAATAAATAATTGTCTCTAGTATTATTCTGATATTTAAAGTTCTTAAAATAAAGTGTTGGCAGGATAGCCTAGTGGTTAGAGTGTTGGACTAGTAACCAGAAGGTTGTAAGTTCAAACCCCCGAGCTGACAAGGTACAAATCTGTCGTTCTGCCCCTGAACAGGCAGTTAACCCACTGTTCCTAGGCCGTCATTGAAAATAAGAATTTGTTCTTAACTGACTTGCCTGGTTAAATAAAGGTAAAATTAAAAGAATAAAAAATAACTGACCTAAGACAGGGAATTTTAAATGTCAGGAATTGTGAAAAACTGAGTTTATGTATGTGGCTAAGGTGTATGTAAACTTCCGACATCAACTGTACCTATCATGTCAATGAGAAGCTATACGGAGCCCTCCACATTGTCACAAAATTAGAGCCGCGCACAGCGACTTCCCTCCGTAGACTGTGCATTAGCATCACACCATCCATACAGAGCCTCCGACCACATTGTCGGATCAAGCATAAATTGGCGTTAAGTCTTTAACTCAAACGTGTAGAATAAGGCAATGCCCTCACACACACACACGCACACACACGCAAACACACACACATACACACACCAGGTCACATCCCCAGCCTTGTGATGCCTGCTTTGCACTCTCCCCGATTTCATAGTCAATTAGAGACTATTTCTGAATCTAATTCTACAAACATGCTCTATACTACCACAATGTTGTAAAGAAGCTGTCAAAACAGACTGCTCCTGAGTAATGTAGAGGGCTGTTCACATGGTGAGTGAATGAACAAGCCTTATTAGACCAGCAGGTCTTGAAATATCAGGAGGATTAGCCTATGACAGCCACTCACCAAATAATAGCAAATAGTTTGTAATCATCCCCATCACCATCACCATTATCATCACCCAACTATCGAAAATTCACACTCATGTCATAAATTCCTCAAAACTTTCTGAACTTCAGTTAAGTCACTACCTCCACTTCAACAGAAGCATACTTCCATAAAAAGAGAAAATATGGGTATTTTAGGATTTCATAACAGGTTCATGCATAAAAACTGTTATTAGATCACTATGGACTGAAATGTTAAGGATTTGATCAGTCATCAGTAAATGTCACCGATCTGTTTCATATATGCATAGTCAGTGTTGGGGAAGCTACTATAAGCTAAATATAAGCTAAATATAAGCTAAATATATTTTACCAAGTTACCAATTAATTCACACTGGAAGAAGTTAAACTGAGCGAAGTAGGCAATCATTTTCTTTTTTTCAGCATTAGACCTGCCTAATTCTCACTCATTCGTTTTTTTAGTTTCTTAAGGTTAAATTACACATTCTATTAACATATGACCTCAATTGCAATTTGTTATCTATGGCATTTCAGGTGCACATATAAACGTTTTTTAAGAACTAGTTTGGATATGGTGAACTACTTTTTCAAAGTAACTTTAGTTCAGTAAACTATATTTGTCTTATGGGTAGCTTTAATGTAGCTTAACTTCTTCCAGTGTGAAGTAATTGGCAGCTTGGTAAACTATATTTTCTGAGTAGCTTCCCCAACACTGAGTATGCATATTTACCGATGACTGAGCAAGCCTTTCATTTCAGTCCGATGTGATCTTACCACAGTTTTGAATGGATGGACCTGCTATGAAAACCTACATTGTAATAGGAACCTTGGGCTATGGCACCTGCCTATGAAAACCATTCAGGATGGTTGTTCTATAAAGGATTCAGATGAAGAGCATGGGGAACTATAACTGTTATTATAAAACACACATTCGGGTTTATTATGCTTAGTTCTGAGATGTGGGGGGGAATAAACACCTCCCCTCCAGCAGCTCCTCAGATTAGTATCGTGACTAATTTGCCAGCATTAGATGGAGAAATACGAGGAACAGTGCAGGGATCCCCAGTCCAATACAACTACAGTGTTATAACGCAAAGTAATAAAATGCAAACAATGAACACGTTTCTCCCATGCTACCTATTCAATCAAATGAAATATATCTTTATGAAGAGTTATAAATCATGCCACTACTCACCACTCCAAACAACATCACCAATGATAAGGTACCCGCCATGCTTCGGTTTCCTATAGTGTCATAAACAAATAGACTATACTAAATGGATACTGCAAAGGAACATACAGGACGAATTGTTCATTTTAATTCCAGTGGCAATTCTTTATCAATGAGTCCGCAGTGAATTCCCCATGCTCTTCGCTGCGGTATAGTGTTCGAGACCTTTTGAGAGTGAGATGCGTCGCATTGGCAGGTCACTGGTGCGTGCGTGAAGCGTCCCGGCGCAGACTGACTGTACTGAGCGCTATCCAGCAGTGCACTGCGGAGGCAAGAGTCGTGCACGAACTGAAGAGAGGCACGTCCACTCCTTCCCGATTTACCCTGTGACTTCTGCAGTCGTCGACTTGCACGATCTACACCTGGTATCATCAACTAGATTCAGACGTGCGTCAATTTTTTTCTTGAGTGGATGGTTGGGTGGCAAGCACATAGTTACAAATCATTTGTAGACTTCAAATTGACCGCATTAAGCCCAAACATATATAATATTTGACTAACACATAATACTTCCAAACCTTGCTTGCATTTGTATATGGTAATGCGTGTCTATATTATGCATGGAAATACTTGGGAACAGATATTCCAAATTAAAACTTGGAGCTGATTTACATTGTTTTATGTCCAACAATGAAAATGCAACCAAACAAAAACACACAAAAACACCTGCAGTACAAATTCGTCACTCTGGCTGCCAGTTGGGGGACCCTGATCTACACAGACAAGAGACAAGGATCAACGAGAGCCACTTTTCAGACACGTCATCTATATCTCGCTCTCTCTTTCTCTCTATCGCTCTCGCTCTCTCTCTTTCTCTCCCTCCCCCTCTCTCTCTCTTTCTCTCTATCGCTCTCTCTAGCTCTCTCTCCAAAGCGTTGCATTGCATGTTGTTTGCCAAAGAAAGCATCCCCGGAAATCTACTTGAAATCTACTGCTTTTTAGCTGCTTTTTTCACATGCATTTTCAATGACCTTTTCTCATTTATGTGGTCTGTATTATTGTGTCAACTGGTTGAATTTCATGAGCTGGTGCACACCCCAAAAGTTGGTAGAGGTGCTGACCAATGGCGAGCAAACTATGTAAAAGAGAGAGAGTTGTATACTCTATATACAAGCTCCCAGTAATGTACTGGGTAAACCACCAACGTTTTGGCATCACTGTGCCTTCTTCAGGGACTGGTGTCAAGCACATCATCATTCTCAGCACAGCTTGATTCTTGTGCTTTCTACATGGTCACGTAGTAGGCTACGGTACGTAGGCCTATAGCCTACAATATTTACCAGCCGCACCCAAAAAAAAAAATATATATATATAGTATTGGTAGCGAACAAAAGAAGTAGAAAGCAAATCCAAGCGTGAAAAAGGCAAACACGCATCGCGCCAATAGGGTTAACCCACTTGGTGGAAATTGTAAAGTGTAAAGTGGAAATTGTAAAATTCTGCCCCTTTCGAACCAGTGGGCACGTCGACTTTCTTTCAAACCCCTTCACAAGTATCTCTGTGCCTTTCGACGACCCAACGGCCGCCATCCGCCTTGACACCAACAGAGGGAATGGCAAGAGGGAATGGCAAGCGAATCCTGGTCTCCGGCGTGAAAGGCAGACACCCTATGCATCGCGATAATAGGGATAACCCACTTGGTGGGAATTGTAACATGGCTCAAAGACCTCGGCTTTTTACCAGCCACACCACAGTCTCTTACACAATATAATGATACACCACAGCCTCTTACACAATATAATGATACACCACAGTCTCTTACACAATATAATGATACACCACAGTCTCTTACACAATATAATGATACACCACAGTCTCGTACACAATATAATGATACACCACAGTCTCTTACACAATATAATGATACACCACAGTCTCTTACACAATATAATGATACACCACACTCTCTTACACAATATAATGATACACCACAGTCTCTTACACAATATAATGATACACCACAGTCTCTTACACAATATAATGATACACCACAGTCTCTTACACAATATAATGATACACCACAGTCTCTTACACAATATAATGATACACCACAGTCTCTTACACAATATAATGATACACCACAAGAGGGAGACTACTTCCCTTGCATAGTTGCTCATCCCTGAAGTAACACTACTGTGAGTAATCAGGCTATCAAGGTAAGACAGTTCAATGAGGGATGTGCACTTTCAAGAAAGAAACAACTGAATTAATATTGACTCATGTTTTACAATCCATTTTATAACAATTTCTTGTCATGTAATTTCATACCAAGGCTTACAACCGTTAACCTACCACTTGTGCTTATGGTACCATGACACAACGCCATATGGTAAGTGAATAGAGTGAGAAAGAGTGTGAATTTACAATTGAGCCATTATGCTCATACACATACCTCTGGGATATGCTCTGTATTGAACCTGTCCATCAAAGCAGATCACATGGTCCATTATGTGGAGTTTTTGGACAGGCTCCACAGTCCTTGATGATACACTAAATTTAGGAAGGCCAATAAAAGACCACTAATGCACGTCTGAGTTCTATAATTGTGTTTACTGCTCATTGAGGTATTCACACTTAAAGGCAAACCAGTGTTGATGGTTATTGAGCTCAGACAATTTGGCCAACAGAAGCCACCAATCAGGTTGCAGCACACTGAACCTGCTACCGTCACGTCCCACCTCAACTATAACCTTATTGTCCCCCTGACCCTGTCTGTCTCTACCCCTCCTGTACCTATCAGCTGAGGGGGTCTGCTCTACTCTATGGGCTGAAGCCCTCTTGCATTGGCAGGCTGGTTGGGTTTCACTGTTGAGATCTGAATACTCTCCTTTATTGATCTCTGGACACATCAATGATCCCACATCCTCCATCCTCCCAGAAGACCAGCCCCCACTCCTCCCACCCCCATGTCCCCCATCCAGAGGACACGGACCAACCAGTCGCTTTCATCTAAAACATTGCATCGGAAATACACAAGTAAGAAAGTCTTCTACTGTGTCACTGACCTTTCCAGATGGTGTCACTCGAGTTGTTTTTGTTTGTATGCATGTAGCCACAATATGACTCTTCAGACTATATTATTATCCATTATGGTAGGTGGTAGGCCTACTACAGTTTGTTGTCATACACTTGGTTGGTTTGCTAAGATGATTGTCATGGCAACTTGCTAATGGATTAACAGCCCATTGAAAGAGGTGATGATGAATATGATGATGATTACATGGTTTTGGAGGTGAATAGAACATCTTGCTGAAATGTATCTATCCATAGATAGCAAATAGCCAGTGAATGAGAGCTCTTTAAGTAGTGTTATGTATATGCTGCTGGTGTGCTGACAAGGCCGTCTATGAGTCATACATTATTCTCTCCCCACATATCATGTTCCTGTCCTTGTGATTAGTCAGCATACTGTAAGCCAATGTCATTCCACTCGGCAAGGTCACTCATAAAATATAGTCTTGATAAAGATTTGATGAGGCTGAACGTTTTAAATGTTTGAATTGGTAAAGTAGCTGAATGTCCTATTCATTAGAATAAGTAATGAAACATGATAAGTTTCTTAAAGTACATTACTCATGACTTTGCCTCATACAGTCTGTTACAGTTTGGTATGGTAACATGGACAGTCTCACTAAGAAGAGACTAGAAAGGGTTGTGCTGAAAGATTACTGGCTGGCCTGGGACCTTCCCTCTTGAGCTTTCTGTACACCAAGCACACCTCCAAATGTGCAGAAAAAATCATCAAGACCCCTCCCATCAATCCAGTTACTTCTTTCAGTGTTTTTCCAGCAGCAGTCAGAACATTGAACTCCCTTCGATAATATAGAGCTACACTAGATGGCCAAATGTGGACAACCCTTCAAGTTAGTGGATTCACCTATTTCAGCCACACCCGTTGCTGACAGATGTATAAAATCGAGCACACAGCCATGCAATCTCCTTAAAAAGACAGTGGCAGTAGGGTGGCCCGGTACTGAAGAGCTCAGTGACTTTCAACGTGGCACCGTCATAGGTTGGGACCTTTCCAACATGTCAGTTTGTCAAATGTCTGCCCTGCTAGAGCTGCCCCAGTCAACTGTAAGTGTTGTTATTGTGAAGTGGAAACATCTAGGACCAACAATGTCTCAGCCGTGAAGTGGTAGTCCACACAAGCTCACAGAACAGGACCCCCTGTCAGGACACGGTTACAAACCCGGGTCTCCGGAGTGAGAAACAGTCACTTAACCAACTGAGCCACGAATAGTCGGCAGAACCCAGAAGATGAGGCAGACACAGCAGTACTTGAGACGGTGTATTTAATGAAGTAAAAAGTGAAGTCCTTCAGGAAAACATGTAACTCCACAACCTCAAAAGGAATTCCACAAGAACAAAGGTAATCCTCCAAGACAAAAAGGTAAATCCACAAGGTGGTAGGTATAGCATAAAAAGCCTCAAAAGATACTCAAAAATAAATAAACAAGAACAAAAAACAGAATTCGACAAGAGAGTCCACCGGGATCAACAAGAGTTCACAGAATACTAGGGCTGGGTGCTAACATACAAACACAGAGCAAATAACTGAGAAAAACTAAGGGTTTAAATACAATCAGGGGAAATGAGGCACAGGTGCAAATAATAATGGGGATCAAGGTAAAACAAAAGGTCAAAAAGCACAATGGGGGCATCTAGTGACCAAAAACCGGAACAACCCTGGCCAAATCCTGACACCCCCGAATGCTGAAGCGCGTAACTCCTAAAAAGTGTCTGTCCTCAGTTGAAACACTCACTACGACATTCCAAACTGCCACTGGCAGCAACATCAGCACAATAACTGTTCGTCAGGAGCTTCATGAAGTGGGTTTCCATGTCCGAGCAGCCCCAAACAAGTGTAAGATCACCATGCGCTATGCCAAGCGTTGGCTGGAGTGGTGTAAAGCTTGCCGCCATTGGACTCTGAAGCCGTGGAAACGTGCTCTGTGGAGTGATAAATCCCGCTTCACATCTGGCAGTCCGACAGATGAATCTGGCATTGGCGGATACTAGGAGAACGCTACCTGCCCCAATGCGTAGTGCCAACTGTAAAATGCGGTGGAGGAGGCATAATGGTCTGGGACTGTTTATCATGGTTCGGGCTAGGCCCCTTAATGCTATAGAATACGATGGTATTCTAGACAATTCTGTGCTTCCAACTTTGTGGCAACAGTTTGGGGAAGGCCCTATCCTGTTCCAGCCTGACAATGCGGTGTTCCTCAAGGCTCCGTTTTAGGACCACTATTGTTTTCACTATATAGTTTACCTCTTAGGGATGTCATTCGAAAACATAATGTTAACTTTCAAAGCTATGCGGATGACACACAGCTGTACATTTCAATGAAACATGGTGAAGCCCCAAAATTGCCCTCGCTAGAAGCATGTGTTTCAGACATAAGGAAGTGGATGGCTGCAAACTTTCTACTTTTAAACTTGGACAAAACAGAGATGCTTGTTCTAGGTCCCAAGAAACAAAGAGATCTTCTGTTGAATCGGACAATTAATATTGATGGTTGTACAGTCGTCTCAAATAAAACTGTGAAGGACCTCGGCGTTACTCTGGACCCTGATCTCTCTTTTGACGAACATATCAAGACTGTTTCAAGGACAGATTTTCCCATCTACGTAACATTGCAACAATCAGAAACTTTCTGGCCAAAAATGATGCAGAAAAATTAATCCATGCTTTTGTTACTTCTAGGTTAGACTACTCCAATGCTCTACTTTCCAGATACCCGGATAAAGCACTAAATAAACTTCAGTTAGTGCTAAATACGACTGCTAGAATCCTGACTAGAACCAAACAATTTGATCATATTACTCCAGTGCGAGCCTCCCTACACTGGCTTCCTGTTAAGGCAAGGGCTGATTTCAAGGTTTTACTACTAACCTACAAAGCATTACATGGGCTTGCTCCTACCTATCTTTCTGATTTGGTCCTGCCGTACATACCTACACGTATGCTACGGTCACAAGACGCAGGCCTCCTAATTGTCCCTAGAATTTCTAAGCATCTCTTGAGCAACGAACTGCCCTTGCTGTCTGTCTGGCCGGATCCCCTCTCTCCACTGGGAATCTCTTCCTCTAACCCTATTACAGGGGCTGAGTCACTGGCTTACTGGTGCTCTTTCATGTCGTCCCTAGGAGGGGTGCGTCACTTGAGTGGGTTGAGTCACTGACGTGATCTTCCTGTCTGGGTTGGCGCCCCCCCTTGAGTTGTGCCGTGGCGGAGATCTTTGTGGGCTATACTCGGCCTTGTCTCAGGATGGTAAGTTGGTGGTTGAAGATATCCCTCTAGTGGTGTGGGGGCTGTGCTTTGGCAAAGTGGGTGGGGTTATATCCTTCCTGTTTGACCCTGTCCGGGGGTATCATCGGATGAGGCCACAGTGTCTCCTGACCCCTCCTGTCTCAGCCTCCAGTATTTATGCTGCAGTAGTTTATGTGTCACGGGGCTAGTGTCAGTTTGTTATATCTGGAGTACTTCTCCTGTCTTATCCGGTGTCCTGTGTGAATTTAAGTATGCTCTCTCTAATTATCTCTTTCTCTCGGAGGACCTGAGCCCTAGAACCATGCCTCAGGACTACCTGACATGATGACTCCTTGCTCTCCCCAGTCCACCTAGCCGTGCTGCTGCTCCAGTTTCAACTGTTCTGCATGCGGCTATGGAATCCTGACCTGTTCACCGGATGTGCTACCTGGCCCAGACCTGCTGTTTTCAACTCTCTTGAGACAGCAGGAGCGGTAGAGATACTCATAATGATCGGCTCTGAAAAGCCATCTGACATTTACTCCTGAGGTGCTGACTTGCTGCACCATCGACAACTACTGTGATTATTATTATTTGACCATGCTGGTCATTTATGAACATTTGAACATCTTGGCCATGTTCTGTTATAATCTCCACCCGGCACAGCCAGAAGAGGACTGGCCACCCCTCATAACCTGGTTCCTCTCTAGGTTTATTCCTAGGTTTTGGCCTTTCTACAGAGTTTATCCTAGCCACCGTGCTTCTACACCTGCATTGCTTGCTGTTTGGGGTTTTAGGCTGGCTTTCTGTACAGCACTTTGAGATATCAGCTTATGTACGAAGGGCTATATAAATAAATTTGATTTAATTTGAATGCCCCTGTGCAGAAATGGCTTGAAGAGATCAGTGTGAAAGATCTTGACTGGCCTACGCAGAGCCCTGACCTCAACCCCATCTAACAACTTTGGGATGAATTGGAACGCCGACTGTGAGCCAGACCTAATCACCCAACATCAGTGACCGACCACACTAATGGTCTTGTGGCTGAATGGAAGCAAGTCCCCATGGCAAAGTTCCAACATCTAGTGGATTTAGAACCTATCAGCACAGTGCACTGGAGTTAGAGCCTATCAGCACAGTGTACTGGACTTAGAGCCTATCAGCACAGTGTACTAGAGTTAGAGTCTATCAGCACAGTGTACTGGAGTTAGAGCCTATCAGCACGGTGCACTGGAGTTAGAGCCTATCAGCACAGTGTACTGGAGTTAGGGCCTATCAGCACAGTGTACTAGAGTTAGAGTCTATCAGCACGGTGCACTGGAATTAGAGTCTATCAGTACAGTGTACTGGAGTTAGGGCTTATCAGCACAGTGTGTACTGGAGTTAGAGACTATTAGCACAGTGTACTGGAGTTAGAGCCTATAAGCACAGTGTACTGGAGTTAGAGCCTATCAGCACAGTGTACTAGAGTTAGAGTCTATCAGTACAGTGTACTGGAGTTAGGGCTTATCAGCACAGTGTGTACTGGAGTTAGGGCCTATCAGCACAGTGTGTACTGGAGTTAGGGCCTATCAGCACAGTGTACTGGAGTTAGGGCCTATCAGCACAGTATTTAGTATTTTTTATATTTTATTAGATTCCCCATTAGCTGTTGAGAAAGCAGCCGCTACTCTTCCTGGGGTCCACACAAAACATGAAACATGACATAATACAGAACATTAACAGACAAATGATGATCCCATCAGGACCATTATATAAATGCCCCATCTCTTTGGGATGAATTGGAACGCCGACTGTGAGCTCCACCTCAATCATAATGAGATGCTAAGTGCATTAGTTATGTGTTAATTAGCCCTCTCGTTAATGGACTGACTAATGATATCCATTCTGTTTTGGGGCCTGCGGTCAACAAGTCCAAAATCACAGATGACTGTAATCTCTCCCTGTTTCTTTTAGGGAACAATCTTTTGTTCTAGTTATGTGTGCGCATGCATAACTCTCCCCTGTGAGTGTTTTTGCTAGATTGAGTCACGTTTACTATGCTTTGTACTATGCTGAATTCCTCTAACTGACATGGACAGTGAATTCAAATGACAGCTCTGTATAAATCAAAGGGAAAAAGCTAAACTCATACAGCATGTTATACAGCACCCCTCGTCATGCATTGTGTGGCTATACTGTATCTTCAAAGTGTAAACTCATACCTCATGTCTCGAGTCACAGTCCTCCTCTGACATCTGTGAGGCCAGTGGGAGGTGGGCTGGCGCTGGTAGGAGGCACTAACCATGACCAGACATTGACCCAATCTACCCCTTGACTCTGTGGCTCAGAAGAAGCCAAACAGAATCAGCGGTCAGGGTTGTGGCAAGGTGCACTGAGGCTGGGGAGACCAGGTTGTAAAGCACCTGACCCGTTAGAGGGGATGATCCTGAGGATATCACAGGGAAGTAGCCATGGCTCCCTGTGTTTGTACAGGTGATAGAGACAGACCTGTCTATTACAGTATGGTCTATCTGGCCATGAGAGCATTGAGGAGTGAGAGGGTGTCAGACAAATACAGACATGGTGGTCCTCTATTGGCCCTGAGGATGTGGTCTGAGAATTCAGCAAACAGGATGGAAGTCCAGTGTGCCCCTGACATCCCCCAGATGTGAGAAGGATGTTGTCTGTAAGCAGGCAGGTCAGCTAATAAACACAGCATCCCATTTCCACTGGTGGGATACATGCTAGGTTGTTCATGTTGTGTGTGTAGACTAGAATGGAAAACTCCCCACTGGGAACATGCTGGTTGAATCAACGTTGTTTCCATGTCATTAAAATAGAATTACTTTGAACCAATGTGGAATAGATGTTGATTTGACGTCTGTGCCCAGTGGGTCCTGCCTCCCTTCTCCTACTGATTGTGCAGAGTGTCGTAGAGCACATGGGGGCACATGGAACCCAACCTGGTGGATGGATGCATAGCAGTATTTTGCAACTGGACACTCACCACCACATACTGGCCACAGAAAAGAGAGGAGTGATTCTCTTTAGTCTCCCTCCTGCTCTCCCCTCCCATTCTAATCAGTCTGGTTGAGCTACTAGCTCTAATCAGCTAAATGGATGGTCTGCTCTGGGTGAATATTGATGATGTTGGGAGGTGGGGACCTCCCTGGGGTCTTCTCGGGGGGAGGGAGATTATTATTGCATATTGTTGTGGCAGAATTAGAATTTTCCGCAACAATCCTGTTATTATTGTATTGTGTAAAATGGTGTGTATAACATTTGAAGAACATATCAGTAATGTATTTTATCAGTAGCAGTAGTTTGCTATTTATTTCTCTCAATACATACAATATGTATTGAGGGGAGGGGGGGGGTGTTAAGGCATTGCAGCTATTTTGTTCTGGACACACACAGCTAGTCATGTATTCAGCATATCAAACAGTGGAATGAGTCTTAGTGTATGTGAGAGTGCATGGGAACTAAGCCAGGAGACCATCATTTAAACCTCTCATCCTCTGTATGAGTGTCCTGGGATCCTTAACAACCACTGAGACCAAGACCTCCACTGGATGTCTTCATCTTATCTGTTAAATGGACAGCACCAGGGAGGAGAGAGGAGGGGAGGGGAGGAGAGGGGAGGAGAGGAGAGGTGAGGAGAGGAGAGGAGAGGAGAGGAGAGGAGAGGAGAGGAGAGGAGAGGAGAGGAGAGGAGAGGAGAGGAGAGGAGAGGAGAGGAGAGGAGAGGAGAGGAGAGGAGAGGAGAGGAGAGGAACTGAAAGAAAAAGCAAACGAGGGAAGGAGGAAAGGAGAAGTGTTAACACAGACGATCTTAGTGATGAGTATTGACAGCCAGGCACAGAGAGGGTCTAATCTGATTGGTTGGTGGCCTGGTATTGAATAGCCATCAGTGATAACCTGATCTCCTCTCTCTTCCTCCCTGCTTCCTTCCCTTCCACAATGTGATCTGAGCTCAGGCTCTCATTGAACTCTGCAGGCACTGGACTTCCTCAGCTCCATTCTATTGAATAATATTTACTAATGAATTATGACATTTAATAGGATAATCAAAGTCTGTGCCTGATCCAATGAAATAAACCATATAAATAAATAATACACCAATTGTGAAATGGCAATCCAAAACATCCAAACACAAATGTAGGCCTACATTATGTTGGTGTGTGTGCTTCAATATGTATTTAGTTTGTTTGTGTGTAATTTTACTTGCCACCCAGGGCGGATGTGGAAAGATAATGTGTGTTTGTGTCTGTCTGTGTTGTGCATATGCTTATTTGCACGGGTCAGTCTGACCATATTGTTTGCCTCATTGGCAGTGATCAAAGCCTTTAACCTTGTGTGGCTGGGACAGGTTCAGTCAAGCAGCACATATGGCTTCAATCTAATGTCCTGGAAATCCCCAACAAGCAAACAAGGAGATAATAAATGTTCTGTGTGTGTGTGTGTGCGTTTGCATTGGTGTGTGTGTGTTTGTGTGCGTGTGCGTGTGCATGTGTTTGCGTGTGTTTGTACAGTACGTGCCATTCAAGTGTGTATACAGGATGTTTTTGTGGCAGTGTGTGGCATGCTTATGTCTCTATGTTTTTGCAAATGGATGCTAGAATTTGCACTTGAACACTTTCCCCTTTCTCCTCCTCCTTTTCTCCTCCTCTCTCTAACTTGCTGTATTTTCATCAACTCTCACTCCAGTCAGCAGCCCAATAAACCTCATCATAGACAACCTTAAATGCTGAATCCATACAGGCTATATATTTTTATTTCACCTTTGAACAAGTTCTCATTTACAACTGCGACCTGGCCGAGATAAAGCAAAGCAGTGTAAACATATACTGCTCTTTGTGTCCCTTATCATTCCAGCCATTAAGCAATAGCCTTGCTGTTATATCATCACAGTGTCCACTCTATACAAACCCCATCCGTATCAGAATTGTTTACAGGTGAAAAAGACCGTCCAACAACAATCACAGAAATATCCAGACATGCCATTTCATAACAGGAAGGAATATATATTAAGTTAGGTTATTTGTAAGAGCACTCTATCTGTGGCCAGAGCTCTTGAGGCAACAGGGAAAGTTTTTCCAATCCACTGCATCTTCATCCAGCAACACATGATGAGAAGTAGAGTTTATTCAAATGTCTGAAGGTTCAATAGAGGTCAGGGTCAGAAAGAGGTAAACCCAGTCCTCGTCGGCTAGGAGAGGGTCTTCTCATAGCCTTCTTCTCAGTGGATTTGTAGCATCAACCCTGTCATAAGTTGTTAATGTACAGTATGTTGCAGAGCAGTGGTTGAGGTTCATGATTTAGCAGGTACCAGTCCCTGAGAAACAGACGCAGATTCAAAATGAACTGGAACTCAGTTTCACTGGTGCCCAATTGTTAGTCTTAATTGTTTCCTGCAACTTTGTACTTGAGGTTTCCCTCGACCTGGGATTTGCAGGTGGGGGTAGGGGAGACAGGAGGGGTTGGGGAAGGTTCAGTTCTTGAAAATCTAGATTGTAAAAATAAAGTAAAATTTTATTGGGCACATACACATGCTTAGCAGATGTTATTGCAAGTGTAGCGAAATGCGTGTGCTTCTAGTTCTGACAGTGCAGCAATATCTAACAAGTCATCTAACAATTCCACAACAGCTACCTAATACACACAAATCTAAGTAAAGGAATGGAATAAGAATATATAAATATACGGTTGAGCAATGACAGAGCGACATAGACAAGATGCAATACATTGTATAAAATACAGTATATACAGTTGAAGTCAGAGGTTTACATACACCTTAGCCAAATACATTTAAACTCAGTTTTTCCTCATTCCTGACATTTAATCCGAGTAACAATTCCCAGTCTTAGGTCAGTTAGGATCACCATTTTATAAAAAAAATGTGAAATGTCAGAATAATAGATGAGATCATTATTTATTTCGGCTTTTATTTCTTTCATCACATTCCCAGTGGGTCAGAAGTTTACATAGACTCAAATAGTATTTGGAAACATTGCCTTTAAATTATTTAACTTGGGTCAAACGTTTCGGGTAGCCTTCCACAAGTTTCCCACAATAAGGGGTGAATTATGGCCCATTCCTCCTGACAGAACTGGTGTAACTGAGTCAGGTTTGTAGGCCTCCTTGCTCGCACACACTTTTTCAGTTTTGCCCACAAATATTCTTTGGGATTGAGGTCAGGGCTTTGTGATGGCCACTCCAAAACCTTGACTTTGTTGTCCTTAAGCGATTTTGCCACAACTTTGGAAGTACGCTTGGGGTCATTGTCCAATTGGAAGACCCATTTGCGACCAAGCTTTAACTTCATGACTGATGTCTTGAGATGTTGCTTCAATATATCCACATAATTCTCCTCCCTCGTGATGCCATCTATTTTGTGAAGTGCACCAGTCCCTCCTGCAGCAAAGCACCCCCACAACATGATGCTTCCACCCCTGTGCTTCCCTATTGGGATGGTGTTCTTCGGCTTGCAAGCCTCCCCCTTTTTCCTCCAAACATAACGATGTTCATTGTGGCCAAACAGTTCTATTTTTGTTTCATCAGACCAGAGGACATTTCTCCAAAAAGTACGATCTTTGTCCCCCCTGTGCAGTTGCAAACCGTAGTCTGGCTTTTTTATGGGAGTTTTGGAGCAGTGCCTTCTTCCTTGCTGAGCGTCCTTTCAAGGTTATGTCCATATAGGACTTGTTTGACTGTGGATATAGATACTTTTGGACCTGTTTCCTCCAGCATCTTCACAAGGTCCTTTGCTTTTGTTCTGGGATTTATTTGCACTTTTCGCACCAAAGTACGTTCATCTCTAGGAGACAGAACGCGTCTCCTTCCTGAGCGGTATGACGGCTGCGTGGTCCAATGGTGTTTATACTTGGGTACTATTGTTTGTACAGATGAACGTGGTACCTTCAGGCGTTTGGAAATTGCTCCCAAGGATGAACCAATCTTTGAAAAATTACTTGTGTCATGCACAAAGTAGATGTCCTAACTGACTTGGCAAAACTATAGTTTGTTCACAAGAAATTTGTGGAGTGGTTGAAAAACGAGTTTTAATGACTCCAACCTAAGTGTATGTCAACTTCTGACTTCAACTGTATGAGATGAGTAATGCAAGATATGTAAACATTATTGAAGTGGCATTATTAAAGTGACTTGTGATCCATTTATTAAAGTGGCCAATGATTTCAATGTATGTTTGTATGTAGGCAGCAGCCTCTCTATGTTAGTGATGGCTGTTTAACAGTCTTATGGCCTTAAGATAGAAGCTGTTTTTCAGTCTCTCTGTCTCAGCTTTGATGCACCTGTACTGACCTCGCCTTCTGGATGATAGTGGGGTGAACAGGCAGCGGCTCGAGTGGTTGTTGTCCTTGATTATCTTTTTGGCCTTCCTGTGACATCGGGTGGTGTAAGTGTCCTGGAGGGCAGGAGGTTTGGCTCCGGTGATGTGTTGTACAGACCGCACCACCCTCTGGAGAGCCCTGCTGTTGCGGGCAGTGCAGTTGTCATACCAGGCGGTGATACAGCCCAACAGGATGCTCTCAATTGTGCATCTGTAATAGTTTGTGAAGGTTTTAGGTGACAAGCCAAATTTCTTCAGCCTCCTGAGGTTGAAGAGGTGCTGTCGCGCCTTCTTCACCACACTGTCTGTGTGGGGGGACCATTTCAGTTTGTCTGTGATGTGTATGCTGAGGAACTTAAAACTTTCCACGTTCTCCACTGCTGTCCCTTCGATGTGGATAGGGGAGTGCTCCCTCTGCTGTTTCCTGAAGTCCACGATCATTTCCTTTGTTTTGTTGATGTTGAGTGAGAGGCTGTTATCCTGACACCACACTCCGAGTGCCCTCACTTCCTCCCTGTAGGCTGTCTCGTTGTTGGTAATCAAGCCTACTACTGTTGTGTCGTCTGCAAACTTGATGATTGAGTTGGAGGCGTGCATGGCTAGTCATGGGTGAACAGGGAGTACTGGAGGAGGCTGAGAACGCTCAAGCCTAATGATGAGCTTGGAGGGTACTATGGTGTTGAATGCTGAGCTATAGTCAATGAACAGCATTCTTACACAGTTATTCCCCTTGTCCAGATGGGATAGGGCAGTCTGCAGTGTGATGGCGATTGCATCATCTGTGGACCTATTGGGGTGGTAAGCAAATTGCAGTGGGTCATGGGAAACAGGTAAGGTGGAGGTGTTATGATCCTTGACTAGTCTCTCAAAACACTTCATTATGACAGAAGTGAGTGCTGCTGGGCGATAGTCATTTAGTTCAGTTACCTTTACATTCTTGGGTAAGCCAAGCGGTCTCTGTTTCAGGCCAGGTACAAACCAATCACAGCTGATTCATCGGATAATAATAATTCATTTTAGGAACTGGGCCTGACCACAAGCCTTATCCTGTTCCCCCAATAGAGTCCTTCTGAATCCTTCTGGGTCCCATGGCATATTTTGAAAGCTTCACTATTGTTTGTTACTATATCGATCTAAATATATTTTTAGTAGATAAACATTATGACAGTTGTGTCCAGCAGCTTTTTAATAACAGCTTGTTTTTATTCATATGAAATCAGAAAGCATATGGCCCTATGCATATCAAGATGCACTCTTTATGAGGTATAGAGGTTCAGCCCTCCCCCTGATCTACAGTGTACCACCTCAGACAGACATTGACCCCTTGGGGGGTCATGACATTGGAGCGTGGAGAGGGGAAGGGAAGGATGGCTGATTTATTTTTCACAAAGTCTAAATCATCCCCCCCTCTCCCTCCCTCTCCATGCCTGCTTTTTTCCCTACCTCCTTTCCCATCCTCTCTCTCCACCTGGAAAAATAGCAGGCGGTGAAAAGTGATCCTGTATGTGTGTGTGTGAGGGGGGGGGGGGCTGGGCTGTCCTACTAATGGAGATGAATGTGGGCTCAAGACTGTCTCCTGGGCCAAACGGCCACTGCACCGCCATCACGCTGAGAGATCCATTTCTCTCCAGCTTCCGTCCAAGCTGCAAATCTTTTTTAATGAGTGGGGAGGGCTGAGACTCACAACTGGAGCTGTAAGATTGGGGGGGGGGGTAGAGAGAAGAAGACTAGTGACTGGAGGACTATCCTATGCTGCGTCACCAGAACACACTAACATCTGCTTTACAGGGATGGAGTATTTTCAACCTAACTTCAGTTTCCCCTGAACATCGGAAGTGGGAACTTCACTCAGATGTCTTTCTATGCCTGCTGTGTTAGGCTATTGGAGGCTAAAGGAGGATGGATGGTACAGCAAGAGGGCGAGAAAGAGAGGGAGGAGTGGATAAAAGGGGGATTGATATTCATGAGGGAATAATGCAGTGAGATGCAGAGAGAGACTGACAGAGATAAAAGAGATCATGATTGCAAACAAGTCACCTCTGGCTCACAGTGGGAGGAAGTCTTGAAAACATCAAATCTGCTCATCACCACTCTTTCCCTTCCTCCTCCCTTGTACACTCTTAGAAAAAAATGTGCTATCTGGAACCTGAAAGGGTTCTCCGGCTGTCGCCATAGGAGACTCTTTCCACAGAGGGTTCCATATGGAACCCAAAAGGGTTCTCCTTTGGGGACAGCCGGAGAACCCTTTTGAACCCTTTTTTTCCTAAGAGTGGAGTTTACATCTGTTGTTTGAGAGCCATGGTTCATATTACAACATATTAAAACATCCCATATCCTCTCTGTTTACCACTTTGTACTCACTCTCCTTTCTCTCCAGGTCAGGCAATGCTGGGATGGCAGTCACAACCCTCTCTCCCATTGGCCAGTAAGGTGGGCGGTGGGGAGATGCACTCTGAACACACCAGGTGGGACCCTCCTCACTCTCTCCAAGCAGTCTGGGGATCGCTGCATAATGCATGCTCCCAGAATGGTACTTCTAGTTTGAGTAGGGAAAAACACACCAGGCCAGGGAAGAGACTGGATGCCGAGGCTATGTGAACAAGTGCATTTATGCCCCAAGAGCCTCACTTTGTGGCTGTGGGATTTCTTTACTCTAAAATAACCCAGTGTTGCTATTAACAATGGTGGATATTGGATGTAGAGAGTTCAACTAGAGGTTGACAAAAAAACAGTATTGAGCGGAAAGTACAATTGTCTGGCTGGTTTTTGGTCTAAGTTTCAGCAATTCTACAA
Source organism: Oncorhynchus gorbuscha (assembly GCF_021184085.1). Taxonomy (NCBI): domain Eukaryota; kingdom Metazoa; phylum Chordata; class Actinopteri; order Salmoniformes; family Salmonidae; genus Oncorhynchus; species Oncorhynchus gorbuscha. The sequence continues at coordinate 11,604,258 of NC_060188.1, read as the reverse complement.
TGTCTGAGTATCAATATTTTTTACAGAACTGCCTATCTGGTGTATGTGACAATAAAACATCTATTTTTTCATCAATCTGTCAACGTTGTAACCTTGTTCAGAGGGTCCAAAAAATAATATATTGGCAAAAACATTTTTTTAATGTCTTCCCATTTCCAGATTTCAACAGAAATTGCCCAATAAAAACACTTTACTTTGAGGTTCTTACATGTTGGCTTTAAAGGTAGATAGAGATTGACCTTGACTGCACCAGGCTTTGCAAAGTGTTTACTTACCCAGCCAGAAATCTATTAGCCGCTGTATGTGTCTGTGTGACTCATCTCTCTGGCTCTTGGGCAAATTCTGAAAGGGTTTAGAAATGTAGCCTTCCAGCTTTATGGTATTCTCAGCTAACACAATGTCTGGTCTGCCTGAACCAACTTCCTGTTTTTCATTAACTGGAGATTGAAAGTAATTTAGGACATGCTCTGTTTCTGCATCTCTCTCTCGCTCTCTCTCTCTCTCTCTCTCTCTCTCTCTCTCTCTCCCTATTCCTCCCCCTTTCTCTCTCACTCTCTTTCTCTCTCCCTCTCACACACCTCAGCATGTTGCAAGATGGAGAGCAATTGTGAATAGCACCTGAAGTGTTTCCTAACCATGTGACCTGAAGAGGAAAAACTCCATGCCCTTATTTATGAACAGTAGCTACCCAATGTGAAGACCTAGAGTATTTCCCTTCCAGTTGTGAATCAGCCCAGTTCTACTGTAGATGTTCTGCTTCTGCTGTAGAGAGATGAGTCATCAGCCAGTTGGCTGAGGCTGAGGCTGCAGCACCTGCAGACAGTCACCACATCACAGCACAGTCAGACAGTTTTTCATCCTTAGCTTACCCACCACCTAAGAGGGTCACGGCTCTCAGTCTTTGTTGCTGTCAATCCTTTTTACATTGACTCGAACAAGTCTCATGAGCAAACACAAAAAAAGAGTGGCCAATTGGATGGCATGATATGTTTCATGATATATAATACGTTACTTTTTTGGCATGACACATGTGCTGTCATCTGGACCCTGATATGTCTTTATACAAGCCTCATAAGATAAATAAAATAATCATCTAGGAAATTATCAACAATAACTGATTTAAAATGACTGGTATCTTGCATAATAATGGAGTGAAATATTTAATGTAGTGAAATAGATACAGTAACCTATGCAGGAGACCAACCCCCCCACAATTGCTTGTCAGAGGGCTCCCCCTTGTGGAAACATCATGAAGTTAATATACTGCCTCGCCATTAGCATTAACTCCATCAATAAATCAATACTGTTAATTAGTTGCTACCTGAACAATGATGTTAGGGCATATTTAGATAAAACAAACCAATCTATAACTTATCATTTATGTTATTGTTGAACATCTCTCCTCTAGCAACTTTCCTCCACTTCTGCCTCCCCTGCATCAGAGGGAACAGCAGGCTTCTGTGTTGCTTTACTTTTGTCACTGAGTTCCTGTATGATGTCACAGCTGCGATCCAGACTCTGTCTGAGGTCCAGCAAGTCTCTCTGCATGCCTTCCAGGAGGTCCAGCTTAGACAGCTTCTTGTCAATGGATGACAGCACCTCCTGGTCACCATTATTTACAAGATCCTCCCCAACATCATTCAGCTCTGGGCTGTTGCTGGTGAGACAGTCCTCCTCCTCTACTATGAAAGACCCCATGGTTTTCTTCCACACCATTTCAAAATAGGAGCCAATGAAGGATTCAAGCTCCTCCAAATTACTGTTCCCCCATTGGTCAATCAAGGCCTGCAGGCCTCCTGTTCTGGCAATCTCCTTGAGGGTCATGTCCCTCAGCCTGGGGTGTCCAAGGGACTGTATATCCACAATGTCTTTCTTCACCAGCATTGTTTCTGGTTATTTGGGTTGCTGGACCAGGAGGAGAGCTTGGTGTCCTGGAGAGAACAGGGTGACCGGTTTTCTACCATTCTGTCCATTCCATCTCAGATGATGGCTCTGAGTAGGTCCAGCGTGGAGACAGTCTGGGAGGTTCACCACTAGTGTCTGCCTGCCCCCCCATGTTCCACATCAGCCCCTCCTGATTCCCCTGAAGCACACTGGCCATGATGGACAGAAACCCCTCCACATCCAGGATGGAGTGATTTGCTTCAGTCCACCATCCTCCACTGGCCTCTGGTAGTGCCAACTCCTGTACACCAAAGTCTGGGGCTCTTGAGTCATCTGGGCTTAGAAGGTCCTCTGAACTTGCCACCTCACACGCTGCAACACAAGAGAGCTCTGTCAGAATAAAAAGTAAATACATCATGAAATGATGCACTGTAAGTTCTATCTAATGTGCATCAGTCTTGCTTACCATCATGAAAGGGAGCATCTGTGTGGTTTGCTACAAGGACCTCTCTGGCCTCTCCCATCACTCCATCCATCTCTGGCTCATGCATCACTGTGAGACTCTTCCCAACCTATTCTCTTCTCTGTAGAACCTCCAACCTCTCCTCCACCAGCATCTCCTCTATCTTCTGTAGCAGCTCAGTGACCTGTGCACCAGTCCCTTGGTTCTTACTGTCCAACACATGATATCTGTTCACACACCTCTCGACAAGCCTCTGGAGGGGCTCTCCCTCACTCTCAATGCGCTGCTCGATGGTCGTGACCCCCAGCCAGTCCCCAAAGGGGAATAGGACCATGGTTCTATTCCATACTTTCTCTCCGAGCACCTCCGGGTGTTTTTCTGCTGTTCTCCAGACAGCGTGGCTGAAGGAGGAGCTCACATTCACAACCACAAGGACCACAGTTACCCCAGAGGCTGAGGGAGACGTCAGGGAGCCAGGACCCACTGACAGCCAGTCTGGTGGGTCCAAAACAGTCACAGTCTTACCCCTGACCTTTCCTTGTCCTTCCACACAGTCAGTAGCATGGCACCCTACTTTAAAGTGCTCTCTGCCCAGGATGGTGTTTCCAGCAGAGCTCCTGCCTGTGTTGCGGCCACTCAGCAGCATTATTCTCAGCTCTGAGGGACAGTAGAGCTCCCCTGTCACAAACAAATAAGAATACTGTCATGTATAACATGTCTGCTGTGGACATAAAATGTATGAGTACAAAGTGTTTCATTCACATTGTTAGATTTAAAGCACTATGAACAATTGCAAAATGTTCATCCTAAACATTTCACACCAATATGAATAGAATCAGACACCTAAAGTGCATTTTGAGAGAGATTGATTCAACTCACCTAATAGAGATCTGGCAGTCTCTCTTTGTTTCTGCCTCCTCGTCAGTCTCTCTTTGTTTCTGCCTCCTCGTCAGTCTCTCTTTGTTTCTGCCTCCTCGTCAGTCTCTCTTTGTTTCTGCCTCCTCGTCAGTCTCTCTTTGTTTCTGCCTCCTCGTCAGTCTCTCCCCTGCTCTTTTCTGTTCTTCCCTCCTCTTCTCCTCCAACTCCTGCAGAATCCCACCCTCAGTCTTACAGTAACAACTGCTGTTGCATGACATCAGTTCCTCAATCTTTCTCATCAGTTCTGTAACCTGAAATCCTGAGTTGCTTCTATTGTTGAGGACATGATACCTGTTGCCACAGTTCTCCACAAGCCACTGGAGGGCCTCCCCCTCACTCTCAATGTGCTGCTCGATGGTTGTGTCTCCCAGCCAGTCCCCAAAGTTGAACAGGGTGATGATGTGAGCCCAGACTGCGTCTGTGATGAGCTCTAGGTGCTCCTGCACAGCTCTCCTGTAGGTCTCTGTGAAGGACCGGTCCACACGCACCATCAGCAGGAGGGCATGTGGACCAGGGGAGCAAAGAGATACACTACACACTATCTCCTGTCTGTCAACAACAGGACTATCCTGAGAGAAGTAATTCATCCACCACAGTGACTTGTCTCCCGGCAACATCCCCTGCTCCCACCATGCACTGCGCTGTTCTCCTTCTGACCTCAAAGCTTCCTCCTTGACCCAGGATGGTGTTTCCTGCTGAACTCTTCCCTGAGCCCCGAGCTCTAAGCAGTACGACTCTGATTACGGAGAGATGACATGACTCCCCTGAAGGAAACAATGCAACATCATAATAGATAGTGCTTTACGCTGTCATTTTTAACAAGGAGCACATGTGCGCCTAAGTTGGAAAATGTAGGAGCACACAATGAAATGAAGCAGCACAATGAGAAATATTTATTTTTTATTTATTTTTTATTTAACCAGGTAGGCCAGTTGAGAACAAGTTCTCATTTACAACTGCGGCCTGGTCAAGATAAAGCAAAGCAGTGCGACACAAACAACATGGAATAAACAAAAGTACAGTCAATAACACAATAGAAAAAGTCTATATACAGTGTGTGCAAATGTAGTAAGGAGGTAAGACAATAAATAGGCCATAGTAGCGAAGTAATTACAATTTAGAAAATTAACAAGGGAGTGATAGATGTGCAGATGATGATGTGCAAGTAGAAATACTGGTGCGCAAAAGAGCAAAAAAAGTAAATAAAAACAATATGGGGATGAGGCAGGTAGGTTGGATGGGCTATTTACAGATGGGCTGTGTGCACCTGCAGCCAATGGTTAGCTGCTCAGATAGCTGATGCTTAAAGTTAGTGAGGGAGATATAAGTATCCAACTTCAGCGATTATTGCAATTCGTTCCAGTCATTGGCAGCAGAGAACTGGAAGGAAAGGTGGCCAAAATTGGTGTTGGCTTTGGGGATGACCAGTGAGATATACCTGCTGGAGCGCGTGCTACGGGTGGGTATTGTTATGGTGACCAGTGAGCTGAGATAAGGCGGAGCTTTACCTAGTATAGACTTATAGATGACCTGGAGCAAGTGGGTCTGGCGACGAATATGTAGCAAGGGCCAGTCAACGAGAGCATACATGTACATGAAGTCGAGGATCGGTAGGATAGTCAATTTTACGAGGGTATGTTTGGAAGGAGGCTTGGTTGCGAAATAGGAAGCCGATTCTAGATCTATTTGGATTGGAGATGTATAATATGAATCTGGAAGGAGAGTTTACAGTCTAGCCAGACACCTAGGTATTTGTAGTTGTCCACATTTAAGGTAATAAAGCTAGAATCCTTAATTTTTGAATTCCAAGTCTCACAGCAAAATATTTTGGCACATATGTGAGTAATATGGTCGCACTGTAAAGCCCAAATAGAACAGAAATATTCTAAAATCTACTGTTGGCAATATGGCAAAGCATTGTGTCCTAAGGTCCATCTTAGTGATAACTTACCATTGAGCAGAGATCTCTGTTTCTGCATCTTCATCAATCTCTGCTGAGCCCTTTGCTCCACTATCCTCTTCTTTTCATCCACCTCTTGTAAAAGCAGTCCCTCCATTTTAAAACAGCTGTGAATATTTTCTGTCACCAGTCTCTGCATCTTCCTGAACAGGTCTGTGACCTGATTTCCACCTGATCCACTCTTCATGTTGAGGCAGTGATACCTATGACTGCATTTCTCCACCAGCCACAGGGGGGCCGTGCCTCCTCTCTTGACTTGCTGCTCCATGTGCAGGTGTCCAGGCCAGTCACTGCAGGTGAAGACGACCATACAGTGACTCCACACTCTCTCACTGAGGAGGGCCAGGTGCTCCTCTACAGCCCTGCGACGCTTCTCACAGAACACTGAGTGTGCCTCAATGACGATAAGGAAAATATGGGGTCCCAGGGTGGACAGAGAGACACTGCGCACTCCCTTTTCACCACTCTCCCTTTTCACCAGCTGAGGCGTGTCCTGCACCCTGAACTCACACCACCAGCCAGGTGTGTCCACCACATTAACCCACCCACCTGCCACCTCTCCCACCCTCCTAGAGCACGTGGTCCGCTCCTTGATGACAAACTCCTCCCTGTCCAGCAGCACATTGCCTACTTCGCTCTTCCCAGAGTTTCTGCCACCAAGAAGGACAACTTTCAGGTCTGAGAGACACACAAACAAGAAACGTGAGAGTTACTGTTCATGCTTGTGCACATTTTGTGTTATACTGCCTGACATTAGGCTTCCATTTTAAAGGGACTGTCATTCCCACAATTATTATTGAATACATTGTAAAAAACACCCACTTACAGTCACAAGTACATACACAAACACACACACTTATAGTCACAAGTACATACACAAACACACACGCAGTCACAAGTACACACACAAACACACACGCGTACAGTCACAGGTACACACACACTTATAGTCACAAGTACATACACAAACACACACACACACGTAGTCACAAGTTCACACACAAACACAAACATGTACAGTCACAAGTACATACATAAACACACACACACTTATAGTCACAAGTACAGTGCATACACAAACAGACACAGATAACATGCAGCTGTGTGTGTATTACGCCACTATGAAACTACTGATAACGTGGTGTATTGACAACTTGATCAGATGTCTGTCACATGTTGCACACAGTATGTACCTGCCACACACAGTATGTACCTGCCACACACAGTATGTACCTGCTACACACAGTATGTACCTGCCACACACAGTATGTACCTGCCACACACAGTATGTACCTGCCACACACAGTATTTACCTGCTACACACAGTATGTACCTGCTACACACAGTATGTACCTGCCACACATAGTATACATACAGTACATGGGGATATCATAAAAACATGAATAGTTGCTATAAGTAATGGTAATGTTGTCTAGAAATATCAGTACACGCACCACATTGATAGAAGAGGGCAGTTAATCATCTTAACTTACATTAAACTGGCCAGGTTAGGGTTAGAGTAATACTTTTACACTGATTGATGCTAAAGTTATTAAAAACAACTTCACAATCCATGTGTAAATTGTCCTTTATATACAGTACAACCTTTTTCTAATGTTGATATGTAGACAATTGAGATGAAAAAACTTACCACATGTTGATGAATCTTTGGTTGCCATTTCTCTTCATCTTAAGCTTTATCTGTGCTGAGTTTCTCTCCAAAATTGTTACAATCCAACTCATTTTAGTCATCATGTCAATACCCAATAACAGTCCTTTTACTTCTAGCTTACAACAAGTTCCTGAAAGACTGGGGTGTAGCTTTTACTCTGAAGGGAGTGGACACTTGCCTTGATGACTTGTGATGTCTTTATGAGTCTGAAGTTGCGCAGTAATAAGCCGTAATAATGGTGTGTTTACAACCAAATGGGAAGATGGTAATTACGAGTTGTGAAGTTGTAAATATGAATTGAATGCATGAGAATAAACTGAGAATAAAAATGGGTTTAGTAGAAAGCAGATTATTCAGTAGACATTCCTATCGGTCCTAGACTATGGTGACATCATCTATATAAATGCAGCTGCCACTTCATTAAAGCTGTTAGTTGCAGTTTATAATAGCGCACTGCGATTTATTATGGGCGACAATTTTAGTACTCATCACTGCCTTCTCTACTAGAATGTTGGTTGGCCCTCTTTGATGTCACATAGGTTGATATATTGCTATGTTTTAATTTATAAAGCTCTTTTACAAAAATACCCACTGTACTTAACATCATTACTAAACTTTAGACATATGAGCTACCACACCCAGTTTCAGGGATGGCTAACTCTAGAAATTCCTTTGGTCTCTACTGAGTTTTCTTGCACCTTAATTGTGGAACAATTGGCCTCTAGGCCAATTCAGAAAGCTGACAGAGGACCTTATTACAGATTAATGTGTTTGTTTTTATGACTCTGTTTTTCTTTCTGCTTGCATTTTGTATTTTGATGTGTGTATTTTCTGTAATTTATGTAATTCAGGGCTAATCTGTAAAATAAACCTTGGTCTCAGTATGACTCACTGATAAAATAAAGGTTAAATAAAAAAATCTACTCTGAAAATGCTGGTATCAAGGAAATTTCCTTAGTAGGTGATGTCAGAGTTCAGCATGTGGGAGAAGTTGGAGCTCAGGGATGACAGACGAGCTTCCCAATAGTAATTACCAGTTGGAGTGCCATTCAACTGGATTTTTACCAGTCGTATATGTGGTAAATACTACTTCCCCACTTGGTTATGAATGCAGCATAAGTAAGGAGCCAGCCATTTATTGCAGTTAAAGAGACATCAACAAGCCACTCCTCTGAGTCAGCATACCTTGCGAAAGTAAAACATAAGGAAGAAAAATACCCAACTTTATGACATGACTCATCTGTCTAAGTTTGTCATCTGCCCAGCCCACCTTTGTCATTGATGCAGTACATCTGTACAGTTATTATCTTATGTTGACTTGCCCATTACTGAGAGTCAAGTATCTACATCATGTTGTGAAGCATGTCTTAATTGATTGGTGCAGTCTGATTCCGGTAGGTAAAAACTGCAATCTTGCATAACAAACATTAATATTGACGGCATTCCTAGAAAAAAAATGGCAAACTACGCAATGGACAGACAATTGTCCATTGTTTTCAAATACTGCTACTGCAATTGATTTTTTCTACAAAGTTGGATTGTTCATTGCAGTATCACCAATAACGACCCAAACCTCACCTATATGTCTATAGTATTTGCCATTCAAACAGATTATCAATAATCTCAAAGAAGGGAAGAAGAAAGTGAAAGGATGGATGCATTTCAAAAGTATTGGAACAGGTCCCTGCTAGTATTTTCTTCCTGCTTTTTCTCGCTCCTCCCACCTCTGGTTACACCAATCAACAGCATTTCTCTGTTCATACGCTTTAGCTTATGTCGCCTTTTTAGCATCTGTGTTACACAATCGTGTCTTTAGGTCAAACCTGAATCAGATTATCGAGAAGAAGGAACTAGCAAACTAGCTAGTTTCTTCAACAGCCATGGGTGTGCAAGTCAAAGTCGAATACTGGTATGTTTATTTTCCATTTATTGGATTATTCCCATTTTTTTTAAAGCAGCTCCAATGCGTTTTAGGTAGCTACTAGCTCGAACTAGCCACCTTCATAGCGCAGAGTACCCACTCTTTTATTATGAAACGGGCTATGTTTTATGCTAGCTAACGTTAGTTGATGAATGTTTACCTTAGACATTGCTTGGACATTTTCCCCCAACTACTTTAGGGTTAATTATTCATCACCAAGCCGTGTTTTTGTTTTGTCGTTGTCTTTAGCGGTGGATGAGGGTACGGGCCCCGCTATCAGGAGCTCGCGCGGGTTGTCACCGCGGAATTCACTGAAGCGGAAGTGTCGGGCTTCGTAGGAAGGCAAGGTAAGTTGGTCCTTTCCACAGCCTACTACAGACAATACAGGTACGTACAGTGTTGGTAAGTACACTAATAATGTGAAGCATTCTGACATCGTTACATCTTCTTTCTTCTGTGTGGCTATATACTCACTGCACAGTTTATTAGAGAGGTGTGTGTCACCCTCATGCCAGGTTAGTGCAAAGGGTGAGTAAGTAATGACAGTGGCAGTGATGGGAGCTCACTGCCACACGGACCCCCCTTTGCCTCCAGAACGTCCTGAATTATTTGGGGGAATGGATTCTTCAAGTCGGACACATTCCAAAGGGATGTTGGTCTACACTGATGCGATGGCATCATGCAGTTGCTGCAGATTGGATCGTGGTACACCACCTCAATCAGCCTGTACCATTGACACCAGGCAGGATGGGTCCATGGACTCATGCTGCTTACGCCAAATCCTGTCTCTGCCATCAGTATAAAGCAACTGGAACCGGGATTCGTCGGACCAGGTCACGTTTTTTCCACTTCTTAATTGTCCAGTGTTGGCGGTCGCGTGCCCCCTGGAGACGTTTCTTGTGTTTAGCTGATAAGAGTGGAACCCGGTGTGGATGTCTGCTGCAACAGCCCATCCGTGACAAGGATCGGTGCGTTCTAAAATGCCATTCTACACACCACTGTTGTACTGGGACGTTATTTGTCTGTTTGTGGCCCGCCTGTTAGCTTTCACGATTCTTGATATTTTCCTTTGACTTCTCATGAATGAGCTGTTTTTGCCCACAGGACTGCTGCTGACTGGATTGTTTTGGTTTGTGGCAACATTCTGGAGAACCTAGACACTGTTGTCGTTGAAAAGCCCAGGAGGCCGTTTCAGAGATTCTCGATCCGATGTGCTTGGCACCAACGATCATACCGCACTCAGTCACTTGGCTCACTTGTCTTGCCCATTTTTATAACATTCAATCACACAGCAACTGAATGCCTGTGCCGGTCTGCCTGCTTTATATAGCTAGCCACGGCCACATGACTCACTGTCTGTAGGAGTGAACCATTTTCTTGAACAGGGTGGTGAGTGTATGTTTCTACTATATTCTAGGACTACATTGTTTTCCTTGATTTGATGCTTTTGTTTCTGCAGGCAGTTTTGAGATTGAGATCAACGGGCAAGTAGTTTTCTCCAAGCTCGAAACAAGCGGCTTCCCATATGAAGACGACGTAAGTTGTTAACTTATTACAAGGCTGTTGTTTGAATGTCTGACAAACTGTGTGTCAACTGCCAATGACTACCCCCAATAACACAATATGTCTTGTCCCCCTGCAGATCTTGGATGCTATACAGAAAGCCCATGATGGCAAGCCAGTGGAGAAGATCACCAAGAGCCGCCCGCCTTGTGTCATCCTGTAGATCTCCTCTCCCTCTATTCTCCAACCCTGCCCTCTCCTGACAGCAGCATGCTGAAGACAGTGTGCATCCATCACTGCCACTGTCATTACTCACTCAGCCTTTGCACTAACCGGGCATGAGGGTGACACACAACTCTCTGTTGAAACTACACTAGCAGAGTTGGACTAAGACCACTGTCTTTGATTTAGAGTACAACCTGTCGTAAGGTTGTGTTGTGCCTTCTCTCTCCCCTCTTTCTCTGCTCCCATTGAGGTGTTCCAGGACTTATATGATTACTGTAGCCCAAAGCTGAATGTTTATAGTATGATGACCCCAGTCCTGGCAGCTCCCATGTTATGGGATCAGAGAAATGGAGGAGACCGTAAGATCGAGGGGCAGATGGGTTGGGGGTGGCACCCTATCTTATTCCGAAAGCCTCATTGCCTGGCAGACAGTTACTGCCTGATTGTTCTAATTCCTCTCAAATAATACAGCACCATCATTGGCCAGACATAAACAAAGTTTTGATGAACGTAAAAGATAAATGTTATTGAGTACCAAAAGCAAGAAGGGAAGGAGCTCAATTATTTTCAGCCCTCTGAAAATAATTATATCACCTTGCTCTAAGCATCATAAGCCCTGTTTCACAACTTGTATCCTGTACCCTACTATGATGATGAACGTGCTGCTTGAACCTGTCAATGCAATGTTTGTCAATGTATTTAATAAGATGTGTTCTAAAGTGGAGACACTTAAATCAAGGTTGAAGCTTAGACTTTTAATGTTTTTGTTTTGTTCAGTTCTGTCACTACAACTTTTATGTATCTTTAAAACTAGTGTATCAATGTCAGAACTTGGATGTAATCAGGGTTTTTTTCTTCAGTTTTGTCCATCTATAGCTAATCTGCCTGGAGCATTCCAGGCAGTGTCTTTAACAGTGAACTATATCTCTGTTTTGAACTGTTCTCTTTAGCCGAAACATGAGAAACACCGTAGTAGCCAAACCTCTTGTGAATTTGCAATTGTATACTGTCACTGAATCATAGATAATGCATTTTCATTGACTCAGTGGCTTTTATATATGATCAGCTGAACTATTAGTAGAGCTGACCTTGCAAGTAGATAAATCCTAAGTCGTTTTGAAAGCCATCTCTTACCGGTCTGTCTATCACTAACGACACCTCATCAGCCCCTGTTTATGTGCACAGTTTATTGAATATCATCTCTGAATACTGTTTTTTTCTGTTGCCCAGGGCTGTCAAGTATGATACCCATTAGGAGAACTTCTATCATAAAATAAAGTTATGGATTATTTAACTCTATAAATATGTTAGTATTGTCTTAATGTGTCATGCTCAAAACTACTTAGCATGTTTTTTCTTCTCTTTGTTTCACTTCTGTAATAACTACTCGACTCCATTAGAATGGAGAACATGTCAGTTCTAAAGGGCTATGTAACACCATATTATTAGAGTATTGGCTCATTCACAGGTCTGAACTCTCCATACAGTACATCCCCATGGCAACATAGCACCTCAGGTGTGTTACTCAGGTCTCAGTAATTACTCTCTTGTTGATGCTCACATTCAGACATCGAATGCCACTGTCATGTGATCATTCTATAATGGGAACAGCTGTAGGCTACACCCACGCTGTGATGTCAACAGAGCCAGCCGTGACAACTGCAGTAGGAAGAGAAAAGCATTTGGAGCAAGAAGCATCTTGGTACGTTTCATACATTGCGCCTGCATTGATCAAACCCTGCTGACTGGCTAAAGTAAAGTGTGTCATAGTTTTTCTTCCTGTATTGAATGTGTTAAGCAGCTTTGTGGTCAATTTTAATTAATTCAATTCAGGCAGTAAACTGAAATTATAAATCCACATTGAATCGATGTTCAGGGCAATTGGAATTTCCATTTCAGTTTTCTTCCTGAATTAACTGGTGTTCCGCTCAAAATACCAGTGCCATCAAGCTAGCTATGTACTTCTGTTAACTGAAATGTTTCCAAGTCACTCTAGAATAGATCCTCTCAGATATGACATTTTGTGGAGGTGTTGTTCCTGCATGTTATGGTCTTGACACAACACACATGGAATCCATTACCCTGACCAGCTATATTATGGTCTCAATACACGTTTGAATGTTTTCCTAGAACGTATCCATTACTAAAGAACAGGATATAAACTTCAAATAGCTCAGGATGATGAGCCTTTGGTGTCTCGATTGTCAATGGTTTTTGTTTTTGCAATGTTTTATTGTTTTACATGAAAAACGGTTAACTATTGTGTAGTAACTTGCCCTTTTCAGTTGATCACTGACCCAACCCTACCTGGGACAGTAAAGATGTAATCCAATATACCCTCTTAGATTTACTCATAACTAAGGAGGCAGGTTACGATTGCTCCTATTGTATTTTCATATTGAGGTTTCTTACTCCTCCAACCTTTACATCAGCAAAGCACAATCAAGAAGAAAGGAGTGAGAAGAAGAATCTGGATCAAAAGCCATGGGTGTGGTGCAGATCAGAGTGGAGTACTGGTAGGTTTATGTTCATTTGTATTTGGGAGGGTGCGTTTGTTTAACAACGAAGCCGGAAACTGGAAGTCATAGAACATTTCCATTATGCAAACTATGGAAATATGGCAACTGCCATATCTTTTAACACTCAGGTTGAGTCTGTATGTTGTATGTTTTTATGCTGTTTTAATTATTCATCACAGTTTTGGTTTTCTATCACTGTTTCAGTGGCCAATGAGGGTATTGGCCCCGCTACAAGAAACTTCAGCAGGCTGTCGCTGTGGAGTTTCCTGGGGCGGAGGTGTCAGGCTTTGTAGGACGAAAAGGTCAGCTGGATAACCAATCAATCACATTTATTTTATAAAGCCCTTTTTACATCAGCAGATGTCACAAAGTGCTATACAGAAACCCAGCCTAAACCCCCAAAGAGCAAGCAATGCAGATGCAGAAGCACGGTGGCTACAGTGAAATGTATTGTTGTAATATTTACCTATTCTATTTTGGTAAAATACCAGTTTTCATACCTGTTTTGTGTATGTATCCATCAAGGTTAAACCTACATTTGTTTTGAGGAGAAGTGTGATGCTGTTGTTTCTGCAGGCAGCTTTGAGTTGGAGATCAACGGGAGCTGGTCTTCTCCAAGCTGGATACAGGTGGCTTCCCCATGGAACAGGATGTGAGTACTGGAAGCTTTCTCCTCTGAAGTTGCAGAACTGTCAACTTCAGCCAGTTTGTTTACATCACTGAAATTGACACAAATGTTTTGAAATTGACACAAATGGTCTCAACAATGTGTATGCCCCTTCAGGTCAGGGACGCTCTCCAGAACACCTATGATGGCAAGCAAGTGGAAAAGTGGACCAGAAATCGCCCACCTTGTGTCATCCTGTAGATCTCAATTCCCTCCATCCTCCAACAGTTATCACTCAGATCAATGCTGCTGTCTGTCACCACTCACACAGCAGAGACTCCTTTCTGTTCCTTCTCTCTCTCTGCTCCCATTGAGGTGTTCCAGGACTTATATGATTACTGTAGACCAAAGCTGAAAGGTTTATAGTATGATGACCCCAGTCCTGGCAGCGCCTATATTATGGGATCAGAGAAAGGAGGACATGGGAAGACTGATTGGGTGGAACTTCCTTATTCCAGATCTTCTATGCCTATCTGTTTACAGCACCATCATCAGATAAACGATCAATTTGAGTTGCTGAAGCCTGTCTCGCGTTGTGTTACTGTGTATTGATCTCCCATATTGCAACTGATGCTTTGCAATTAGCTTTAAGTAGAGCTGGTCAAGTGAGTAGATGAATCGCTAGCTATGGTAATATAGGCCACCACCCACTGGTCTGTCTGCTACACTAACGAGACATTTACATGCCATTTGAATTATCATCGCTGAATACTGTTATTGATTGCTGATGACAATGTTTGATACCCACTGGGAGGACTTCAATCTCAAAATAAAATAAAATTACATTGTTTGTTTTCTTCCTAATTGTTGTCATGTTCAAAGCCCAGGCTTTACTGGCAACACGGGAGGAAGGAGGAGACCGCAACCCATACAGACACTTGTTTTCACTGAGACACATTTGTACACTAGAGGGTGACACAGGCAAAATATTTTGCCTACAGTTTTATATTACTTGCCATACTCAACTCAGCGTTAAAAAGTCCTATTCTGTAAAGTGATATTTGCTGAATTAGTTTTCACATTTATCTGACTTCTACATTATGTTCTGTGTAGTGTACTGTCTGTTGAATTCCTTTTGCTTGGTTGATGGTTTTGCACTTTGGCCCTTTATGAGTTTCTGCTCCTTGGGTGGTAAGTGGCTGACACTGGCTAGGTGGGTCCAGGGTACAGGCTCTGGTAAGGAGTGATAATTCATGCAAGCCTGCTTGCTCTATGCCTGATAGAGCCTATCGTCTCAGTCTATGAGCTCCATAGTACTGTCACCGTCTGCCGCCCATTTTGTGCCAAACAATTCCCCCATCAGGACTTTATGAATTGAAGCATTCAAAATTAGCATTGTGTAATTCATATATGATTGGGTTGCCATGATAATTTTAGCAAGAGACCCTCCATACCAGTCAACAGTAATTTCTCAACTCTGTGAAGTATGAATTTTAATGGTGTTATTGGTTTGTCATATGATTTGTTAGAGGAGAGTCCCTCCTGCATCGGTTTCGATCAATTATGAAGCTGGTAAGTGACTGTATGTCACAAGAAGGATGCAACCAACAGCCTCTTTAGTTTGTCAATATTGTAGCTAATGGCCGGGAATACAGTGTTCCTTGCGGGGATTGAACAGAGGACACCATGACTC
>NC_060188.1:11580559-11588793 GCF_021184085.1 Oncorhynchus gorbuscha | reverse complement strand
GCACTCAGTCACTTGGCTCACTTGTCTTGCCCATTTTTATAACATTCAATCACACAGCAACTGAATGCCTGTGCCGGTCTGCCTGCTTTATATAGCTAGCCACGGCCACATGACTCACTGTCTGTAGGAGTGAACCATTTTCTTGAACAGGGTGGTGAGTGTATGTTTCTACTATATTCTAGGACTACATTGTTTTCCTTGATTTGATGCTTTTGTTTCTGCAGGCAGTTTTGAGATTGAGATCAACGGGCAAGTAGTTTTCTCCAAGCTCGAAACAAGCGGCTTCCCATATGAAGACGACGTAAGTTGTTAACTTATTACAAGGCTGTTGTTTGAATGTCTGACAAACTGTGTGTCAACTGCCAATGACTACCCCCAATAACACAATATGTCTTGTCCCCCTGCAGATCTTGGATGCTATACAGAAAGCCCATGATGGCAAGCCAGTGGAGAAGATCACCAAGAGCCGCCCGCCTTGTGTCATCCTGTAGATCTCCTCTCCCTCTATTCTCCAACCCTGCCCTCTCCTGACAGCAGCATGCTGAAGACAGTGTGCATCCATCACTGCCACTGTCATTACTCACTCAGCCTTTGCACTAACCGGGCATGAGGGTGACACACAACTCTCTGTTGAAACTACACTAGCAGAGTTGGACTAAGACCACTGTCTTTGATTTAGAGTACAACCTGTCGTAAGGTTGTGTTGTGCCTTCTCTCTCCCCTCTTTCTCTGCTCCCATTGAGGTGTTCCAGGACTTATATGATTACTGTAGCCCAAAGCTGAATGTTTATAGTATGATGACCCCAGTCCTGGCAGCTCCCATGTTATGGGATCAGAGAAATGGAGGAGACCGTAAGATCGAGGGGCAGATAGGGTGCCACCCCCAACCCATCTTATTCCGAAAGCCTCATTGCCTGGCAGACAGTTACTGCCTGATTGTTCTAATTCCTCTCAAATAATACAGCACCATCATTGGCCAGACATAAACAAAGTTTTGATGAACGTAAAAGATAAATGTTATTGAGTACCAAAAGCAAGAAGGGAAGGAGCTCAATTATTTTCAGCCCTCTGAAAATAATTATATCACCTTGCTCTAAGCATCATAAGCCCTGTTTCACAACTTGTATCCTGTACCCTACTATGATGATGAACGTGCTGCTTGAACCTGTCAATGCAATGTTTGTCAATGTATTTAATAAGATGTGTTCTAAAGTGGAGACACTTAAATCAAGGTTGAAGCTTAGACTTTTAATGTTTTTGTTTTGTTCAGTTCTGTCACTACAACTTTTATGTATCTTTAAAACTAGTGTATCAATGTCAGAACTTGGATGTAATCAGGGTTTTTTTTCTTCAGTTTTGTCCATCTATAGCTAATCTGCCTGGAGCATTCCAGGCAGTGTCTTTAACAGTGAACTATATCTCTGTTTTGAACTGTTCTCTTTAGCCGAAACATGAGAAACACCGTAGTAGCCAAACCTCTTGTGAATTTGCAATTGTATACTGTCACTGAATCATAGATAATGCATTTTCATTGACTCAGTGGCTTTTATATATGATCAGCTGAACTATTAGTAGAGCTGACCTTGCAAGTAGATAAATCCTAAGTCGTTTTGAAAGCCATCTCTTACCGGTCTGTCTATCACTAACGACACCTCATCAGCCCCTGTTTATGTGCACAGTTTATTGAATATCATCTCTGAATACTGTTTTTTTTTCTGTTGCCCAGGGCTGTCAAGTATGATACCCATTAGGAGAACTTCTATCATAAAATAAAGTTATGGATTATTTAACTCTATAAATATGTTAGTATTGTCTTAATGTGTCATGCTCAAAACTACTTAGCATGTTTTTTCTTCTCTTTGTTTCACTTCTGTAATAACTACTCGACTCCATTAGAATGGAGAACATGTCAGTTCTAAAGGGCTATGTAACACCATATTATTAGAGTATTGGCTCATTCACAGGTCTGAACTCTCCATACAGTACATCCCCATGGCAACATAGCACCTCAGGTGTGTTACTCAGGTCTCAGTAATTACTCTCTTGTTGATGCTCACATTCAGACATCGAATGCCACTGTCATGTGATCATTCTATAATGGGAACAGCTGTAGGCTACACCCACGCTGTGATGTCAACAGAGCCAGCCGTGACAACTGCAGTAGGAAGAGAAAAGCATTTGGAGCAAGAAGCATCTTGGTACGTTTCATACATTGCGCCTGCATTGATCAAACCCTGCTGACTGGCTAAAGTAAAGTGTGTCATAGTTTTTCTTCCTGTATTGAATGTGTTAAGCAGCTTTGTGGTCAATTTTAATTAATTCAATTCAGGCAGTAAACTGAAATTATAAATCCACATTGAATCGATGTTCAGGGCAATTGGAATTTCCATTTCAGTTTTCTTCCTGAATTAACTGGTGTTCCGCTCAAAATACCAGTGCCATCAAGCTAGCTATGTACTTCTGTTAACTGAAATGTTTCCAAGTCACTCTAGAATAGATCCTCTCAGATATGACATTTTGTGGAGGTGTTGTTCCTGCATGTTATGGTCTTGACACAACACACATGGAATCCATTACCCTGACCAGCTATATTATGGTCTCAATACACGTTTGAATGTTTTCCTAGAACGTATCCATTACTAAAGAACAGGATATAAACTTCAAATAGCTCAGGATGATGAGCCTTTGGTGTCTCGATTGTCAATGGTTTTTGTTTTTGCAATGTTTTATTGTTTTACATGAAAAAACGGTTAACTATTGTGTAGTAACTTGCCCTTTTCAGTTGATCACTGACCCAACCCTACCTGGGACAGTAAAGATGTAATCCAATATACCCTCTTAGATTTACTCATAACTAAGGAGGCAGGTTACGATTGCTCCTATTGTATTTTCATATTGAGGTTTCTTACTCCTCCAACCTTTACATCAGCAAAGCACAATCAAGAAGAAAGGAGTGAGAAGAAGAATCTGGATCAAAAGCCATGGGTGTGGTGCAGATCAGAGTGGAGTACTGGTAGGTTTATGTTCATTTGTATTTGGGAGGGTGCGTTTGTTTAACAACGAAGCCGGAAACTGGAAGTCATAGAACATTTCCATTATGCAAACTATGGAAATATGGCAACTGCCATATCTTTTAACACTCAGGTTGAGTCTGTATGTTGTATGTTTTTATGCTGTTTTAATTATTCATCACAGTTTTGGTTTTCTATCACTGTTTCAGTGGCCAATGAGGGTATTGGCCCGCTACAAGAAACTTCAGCAGGCTGTCGCTGTGGAGTTTCCTGGGGCGGAGGTGTCAGGCTTTGTAGGACGAAAAGGTCAGCTGGATAACCAATCAATCACATTTATTTTATAAAGCCCTTTTTACATCAGCAGATGTCACAAAGTGCTATACAGAAACCCAGCCTAAACCCCCAAAGAGCAAGCAATGCAGATGCAGAAGCACGGTGGCTACAGTGAAATGTATTGTTGTAATATTTACCTATTCTATTTTGGTAAAATACCAGTTTTCATACCTGTTTTGTGTATGTATCCATCAAGGTTAAACCTACATTTGTTTTGAGGAGAAGTGTGATGCTGTTGTTTCTGCAGGCAGCTTTGAGTTGGAGATCAACGGGGAGCTGGTCTTCTCCAAGCTGGATACAGGTGGCTTCCCCATGGAACAGGATGTGAGTACTGGAAGCTTTCTCCTCTGAAGTTGCAGAACTGTCAACTTCAGCCAGTTTGTTTACATCACTGAAATTGACACAAATGTTTTGAAATTGACACAAATGGTCTCAACAATGTGTATGCCCCTTCAGGTCAGGGACGCTCTCCAGAACACCTATGATGGCAAGCAAGTGGAAAAGTGGACCAGAAATCGCCCACCTTGTGTCATCCTGTAGATCTCAATTCCCTCCATCCTCCAACAGTTATCACTCAGATCAATGCTGCTGTCTGTCACCACTCACACAGCAGAGACTCCTTTCTGTTCCTTCTCTCTCTCTGCTCCCATTGAGGTGTTCCAGGACTTATATGATTACTGTAGACCAAAGCTGAAAGGTTTATAGTATGATGACCCCAGTCCTGGCAGCGCCTATATTATGGGATCAGAGAAAGGGAGGACATGGGAAGACTGATTGGGTGGAACTTCCTTATTCCAGATCTTCTATGCCTATCTGTTTACAGCACCATCATCAGATAAACGATCAATTTGAGTTGCTGAAGCCTGTCTCGCGTTGTGTTACTGTGTATTGATCTCCCATATTGCAACTGATGCTTTGCAATTAGCTTTAAGTAGAGCTGGTCAAGTGAGTAGATGAATCGCTAGCTATGGTAATATAGGCCACCACCCACTGGTCTGTCTGCTACACTAACGAGACATTTACATGCCATTTGAATTATCATCGCTGAATACTGTTATTGATTGCTGATGACAATGTTTGATACCCACTGGGAGGACTTCAATCTCAAAATAAAATAAAATTACATTGTTTGTTTTCTTCCTAATTGTTGTCATGTTCAAAGCCCAGGCTTTACTGGCAACACGGGAGGAAGGAGGAGACCGCAACCCATACAGACACTTGTTTTCACTGAGACACATTTGTACACTAGAGGGTGACACAGGCAAAATATTTTGCCTACAGTTTTATATTACTTGCCATACTCAACTCAGCGTTAAAAAGTCCTATTCTGTAAAGTGATATTTGCTGAATTAGTTTTCACATTTATCTGACTTCTACATTATGTTCTGTGTAGTGTACTGTCTGTTGAATTCCTTTTGCTTGGTTGATGGTTTTGCACTTTGGCCCTTTATGAGTTTCTGCTCCTTGGGTGGTAAGTGGCTGACACTGGCTAGGTGGGTCCAGGGTACAGGCTCTGGTAAGGAGTGATAATTCATGCAAGCCTGCTTGCTCTATGCCTGATAGAGCCTATCGTCTCAGTCTATGAGCTCCATAGTACTGTCACCGTCTGCCGCCCATTTTGTGCCAAACAATTCCCCCATCAGGACTTTATGAATTGAAGCATTCAAAATTAGCATTGTGTAATTCATATATGATTGGGTTGCCATGATAATTTTAGCAAGAGACCCTCCATACCAGTCAACAGTAATTTCTCAACTCTGTGAAGTATGAATTTTAATGGTGTTATTGGTTTGTCATATGATTTGTTAGAGGAGAGTCCCTCCTGCATCGGTTTCGATCAATTATGAAGCTGGTAAGTGACTGTATGTCACAAGAAGGATGCAACCAACAGCCTCTTTAGTTTGTCAATATTGTAGCTAATGGCCGGGAATACAGTGTTCCTTGCGGGGATTGAACAGAGGACACCATGACTCCCAAGACAAACAACCCCAAGATTATTTTTTTATTTTTTTATTTCACCTTTATTTAACCAGGTACGCTAGTTGAGAACAAGTCCTCATTTGCAACTGCGACCTGGCCAAGATAAAGCATAGCAGTGTGAACAGACAACACAGAGTTACACATGGAATAAACAATTAACAAGTAAATAACACAGTAGGAAAAAAAAAGGGAGTCTATATACATTGTGTGCAAAAGGCATGAGGAGGTAGGCGAATAATTACAATTTTGCAGATTAACACTGGAGTGATAAATGATCAGATGGTCATGTACAGGTAGAGATATTGGTGTGCAAAAGAGCAGAAAAGTAAATAAATAAAAACAATATGGGGATGAGGTAGGTAAAAATGGGTGGGCTATTTACCGATAGACTATGTACAGCTGCCACGATCGGTTAGCTGCTCAGATAGCAGATGTTTGAAGTTGGTGAGGGAGATAAAAGTCTCCAACTTCAGCGATTTTTGCAATTCGTTCCAGTCACAGGCAGCAGAGAACTGGAACGAAAGGCGGCCAAATGAAGTGTTGTCTTTAGGGATGATCAGTGAGATACACCTGCTGGAGGGCGTGCAACGGATGGGTGTTGCCATCGTGACCAGTGAACTGAGATAAGGTGGAGCTTTACCTAGCATGGACTTGTAGATGACCTGGAGCCAGTGGGTCTGGCAATGAATATTTAGCGAGGGCCAGCCGACTAGAGCATACAAGTCGCAGTGGTGGGTGGTATAAGGTGCTTTAGTGACAAAACGGATGGCACTGTGATAAACTGCATCCAGTTTGCTGAGTAGAGTGTTGGAAGCAATTTCGTAGATGACATCGCCGAAGTCGAGGATCGGTAGAATAGTCAGTTTTACTAGGGTAAGCTTGGCGGCGTGAGTGAAGGAGGCTTTGTTGCGGAATAGAAAGCCGACTCTTGATTTGATTTTCGATTGGAGATGTTTGATATGAGTCTGGAAGGAGAGTTTACAGTCTAGCCAGACACCTAGGTACTTATAGATGTCCACATATTCAAGGTTGGAACCATCCAGGGTGGTGATGCTGGTCAGGCGTGCGGGTGCAGGCAGCAAACGGTTGAAAAGCATGCATTTGGTTTTACTAGCGTCTAAGAGCAGTTGGAGGCCACGGAAGGAGTGTTGTATGGTATTGAAGCTCGTTTGGAGGTTAGATAGCACAGTGTCCAAGGACGGGCCGGAAGTATATAGAATGGTGTCGTCTCCGTAGAGGTGGATCAGGGAATCGCCCGCAGCAAGAGCAACATCATTGATATATTAAGAAAAAAGAGTCGGCCCGAGGATTGAACCCTGTGGCACCCCCATAAAGACTGCCAGAGGACCGGACAGCATGCCCTCCGATTTGACACACTGAACTCTGTCTGCAAAGTAATTGGTGAACCAGGCAAGGCAGTCATCCGAAAAACCGAGGCTACTGAGTCTGCCGATAAGAATATGGTGATTGACCGAGTCGAAAGCCTTGCAAAGGTCGATGAAGACGGCTGCACAGTACTGTCTTTTATCGATGGCGGTTATGATATCGTTTAGTACCTTGAGCGTGGCTGAGGTGCACCCGTGACCGGCTCAGAAACCAGATTGCACAGCGGAGAAGGTACGGTGGGATTCGAGATGGTCAGTGACCTGTTTGTTGACTTGGCTTTCGAAGACCTTAGATAGGCAGGGCAGGATGGATATAGGTCTGTAACAGTTTGGGTCCAGGGTGTCTCCCCCTTTGAAGAGGGGGATGACTGCGGCAGCTTTCCAATCCTCGGGGATCTCAGACGATATGAAAGAGAGGTTGAACAGGCTGGTAATAGGGGTTGCGACAATGGCGGCGGATAGTTTCAGAAATAGAGGGTCCAGATTGTCAAGCCCAGCTGATTTGTACGGGTCCAGGTTTTCCAGCTCTTTCAGAACATCTGCTATCTGGTTTCGGGTAAAGGAGAACCTGGAGAGGCTTGGGCGAGTAGCTGCGCGGAGGGCGGAGCTGTTGGCCGAGGTTGGAGTAGCCAGGCGGAAGGCATGGCCAGCCGTTGAGAAATGCTTGTTGAAGTTTTCGATAATCATGGATTTATCGGTGGTGACCGTGTTACCTAGCCTCAGTGCAGTGGGCAGCTGGGAGGAGGTGCTCTTGTTCTCCATGGACTTCACAGTGTCCCAGAACGTTTTGGAGTTGGAGCTACAGGATGCAAACTTCTGCCTGAAGAAGCTGGCCTTAGCTTTCCTGACTGACTGTGTGTATTGGTTCCTGACTTCCCTGAACAGTTGCATATCGCGGTGACTATTCGATGCTATTGCAGTCCGCCACAGGAAGTTTTTGTGCTGGTCGAGGGCAGTCAGGTCTGGAGTGAACCAAGGGCTATATCTGTTCTTAGTTCTGCATTTTTTGAACGGAGCATGCTTATCTAAAATGGTGAGGAAGTTACTTTTAAAGAATGACCAGGCATCCTCAACTGACGGGATGAGGTCAACGTCCTTCCAGGATACCCGGGCCAGGTTGATTAGAAAGGCCTGATCACAGAAGTGTTTTAGGGAGCGTTTGACAGTGATGAGGGGTGGTCGTTTGACTGCGGCTCCGTAGCGGATACAGGCAATGAGGCAGGGATCGCTGAGATCCTGGTTGAAGACAGCGGAGGTGTATTTGGAGGGCCAGTTGGTCAGGATGACACGTCTATGAGGGTGCCCTTGTTTACAGATTTAGGGTTGTACCTGGTGGGTTCCTTGATGATTTGTGTGAGATTGAGGGCATCTAGCTTAGATTGTAGGACTGCCGGGGTGTTAAGCATATCCCAGTTTAGGTCACCTAACAGAACAAACTCTGAAGCTAGATGGGGGGCGATCAATTCACAAATGGTGTCCATGCACAGCTGGGTGCTGAGGGGGGTCGGTAGCAGGCGGCAACAGT